>NC_090814.1:10926830-10985011 GCF_000390325.3 Nicotiana tomentosiformis
ACTTTATCTCTAAATTTTAGTCAAGATGAAGAAGTTTAATTCTCGAAATTCGAATTGCTTCACCTAACATGGGACAAATGGAGTATTAAGTTTTTCTTCAACTAGATGCAAGGATTAAATGAGCAAGAGTTCCTTCTGTGTTAAGGATTGTAATCTCTTGTAATTTCATCTTAGGTACAAAAATGAAAGCCAACATAAACAACATGTTCTGCACTAAAACTAAAACTAAAACGGTACTGTATCCAATTGGAGTTGCTAAGTCATCTTTTTCTTAGTACACTCATTGTAATCCAACTAAACCTTTTTCTTAGTACATACAATGTAACCCAACTAATTAGAATTCGTGGCACATTACACCCACTAAAAGCGAAGTGTTTTGTACCTGAATTATATGTGAATAATCTTAAGAACTCATTTTGTTTCAAATTAATCGGCATGTCTCATTTTTTATTTAATTGATATTCTTGGGTGTCACTATAAACTATGAAAAGGAAAATGAGAGGAACTGTTTTTTTTTTTTTTTTTGCTTTCATTTACTTGGAGAAGAAAGTCCAGGGGCTTGAATAATTAGTGTTAAGAATTCTCAAGAGATGAATTATTCTCTTCACTCTAATCCTAGCCATTATTTATTTTTTTTACTAAAAATGCTCAGAAAATATATTTTTTCCTCACCCTAAAACTATATTTATACAAATCAATTAATAGAGGTTAGTAAATTAAAGTGGTGTTCAAGTGAATATTCTAATGGACCAACTAGCACCTTTCATGGGTAGGATACTAGTCAATAATGATATTCCTGACACATATTGAATAAAAGATAAGTAGAATAATGCATAAAAAATAATAAAAAGAAATAAAATATACGTTGAATACATAGACGACCCTTAAAATTATAAAAAAAAACTTTTATTTAGGCATTTCTGACTCATGCCATAAATTATTAGCCGCAAGACCTTTGCTCAAAAAAGAACATGTGAAAACAAAACGAGGAGCTCGCGAAACCAAAAACAGTAAAGACTTTAATGTAAACTAGTCAAGGGAGTGCTCAAGATCCCCTTCGAAGGCCCATGGAGTCTCATTTCGAATCTCTGCCTCTTCCTCTGGGGTGAAATCACTAGTGATATTGAATATCTTTCGAACAGCTTCAGGCGTCTTGTTCTTAATCCTATTAGCCACCGCCTCAGCACATAACTCAAGCAAACTATTGATGTCAAGAAAATTTGCGGCTTCTAAGATATTAAGAATGGTTTTTATGCTAATGCTCACAAATTCCTTGTCGAAGTTCTCGATTTCTTCTTCGTTGGAAGAAGTCGAGGACTGCATCTTCATGTATTCAATGACCTTGATCAAGGTTTCTGTGTCAACCTTGTTGAGCGGGATGACGTTGGAGGAGCATCCATCCTCGACCATGTTCTTGATTGTTACAGATTGAATGGCGATGGATTCTTCCAACACAAACTCATCGCCATCTGAGGACTTCAGAGTCAAAAAACTTTTCTCAGTGGTCGATGATGCTGCCTCTGCCATTGTTTAAATTTTGGGTCCACGATTATGTGCCTGTTAAACCATTCAAATATATACGAATCAGATGGGTAGGTTCTAATAAATAATTTTAAATATCAAATCAGATTATTATATATCGAATCTAATTAATATCTCTTGTTTTCGAAGGTTATTTAATTCAACTCTAAAGAATTAAATTTCTTCCTAAGTTTCATTTTGTAGGCAATCTAGCTTCAAATAAGATTTTTTAAAAGATATTTATTAGTTACTTCAAATGTAGCTTTATATCATGTGAATGTGACTTTATAGCAGATTATTTTTTAATATATATTTTAATCTGAATTTATGATTGATTCTAATTAGTGAAATTATAAGATTTTTAACTAAAGAGGACCATTGACTTGCATAATATCTCTTGATATTTTTATTTTAGCTATTCAATAAAAAAATTACTTCCTAAATACCAGTTCTTATATAGTATTTATCTGGATACGGCGTTTAAATATCACTAGAAGACTGGATTTACTTGTTACCCTTTATAAGCAAGCTTGATTTTTTTTATAAAATAAATTGACTAATGTTGTATGTTAATGATCGTTGTGGAGGAAAATATTATAGCAATTATAAACTTAGCTTCATACTGTAAACATTATAGTCTTTTCGCATATAATGGTGTTTGACTAGATATGAAATTTAAGGAAAAAATGATTATTGAGACGTATAAAAGTGTAATGACCCAATCAGTCGTTTTGAGTTTCGGCAATCTGTTCAGTGGTTCGGGTCTTGAATGACTTCATATTGTGTAATATGACTTTTGTGCATGGTCGGATTTGATTTTCGGATGATTCAGAATGAATTTGGATTAGTTATTCTCACTTTAGAAGCTTAATTTGAAAATGTTGATCGAGGTTTAACTTTTGTGAAAATGACCCCGCAGAGGTATTTTAATGGCTTCGATAGGTTCGTATCATGATTTTGGACTTGGGTGTATGCCCTGAATCGAATTTGGAGGTCCGTAGGTTGATTTGTGTTATTTTTCAAAAGTTGGCAATTTAAAGACTTAGATTTTTTATAAGTTTGACCGTAGATTGACTTCATAGCTATCATATTTGGATTTTTATTTCGGGACATAGAATAAGTCTGTTTTGTCATTTTAAACTCGTCCGCAAAGTTTGGCGTCATTCCGAGTTGATTTGATAGGAATTGGACGCGCGATTGTGTTTTTAGAAGTTCTTGAATTTCATGTTGATTTCATGTGTTTTGGAGGTCCAATTCATGGTTTCAGATGCTATTTTGATGATTTAATCGCTCAAACGAGTTCGTATTTGTCACGACCCAAACTCAACATGTCGTGATGGTGCCTATCACAGAAATAGGCAAGCCGACAACCACAAATACTACGCATTTTTACATTTAAAACATGACGAGATAAGCTTAACAATGAAAAATCTCATAAATAACCGATAAGAAATACCACGTCTCAATACAAACTCCCCTAAAATCCGGGTATCATTGATTACACGAGCAACTAAATGACAATACAGTCAAAACTTCTAAAATAACTGTCTGAAGAGATAGAACAGTGTTAAATAAACTGAAAAGAAGGAGAGTCAAGGTATGCGGACGCCAAAGCAGCTACCTCAAAAGTCTCCTAGTAGGGTATGCTCTAAGTCTAGCAACCACCGGGTCAAGATGCACCTGGATCTGCACACGAAGTGCAGAGTGTAGTATGAGTACAATCGACTCAATGTACTCAATAAATAATACGATTAACCTTGAGCTGAAAGCAGCGGGGAGCTCAGAAAAGTACAGTCCAAAGTCAAATAATAACAATATAGATATAACAGGAAAAATGACAGTAATAACTCCGAGAAATCTCATAATCAGTTTGTACATAGTACGAAAATGTAGACATGCTTTCAAGTTCAACAGTTTAAGCTCAATACTGATAAAATATGTCAAGTATAACTAGCATGAGGAATGATACATCTCTATGTCTACATGTCAAATATGCATGTCACCAGTAATGCAACAAGGTGATAAACTCGTATACTCATGCTCTCGGAGTATTCAACCTTTGTCAGCACGCTCAATCACTCGGCACTTGCACTCAACACTCAACCATACCTGCACTCACTGCTGGTATGTCAGACTCCGGAGGGGCGGATCCTGCCCAAGCGCTAATATAAGCGAACATGGCATGTTGCGGCGTGCAGCCCAATCCCATAAATATCACTCACAATCAGGCCCTCGTACTCACTCAGTCATCAATCTCTCCAGTCTCTCGGACACACAAAACTCATACCAATCAGCCAAAACAAGGATACATGATGTAACAATAAGTGATACCAGAGACTGAGATATAATATGCAAATTATGAATGGAACTACGTAAATAACTGCAATTTAAGCAAATAACTCAACAACATGAACGACCTATGTGGGTCCAAACAGTACCAACATATAGTCTAAACATGATTTCTAATATGGATCACAACTCAAATTCTCTAACACATGGAGATTACATGAATAACAGAAAGATTGGGTAACTACATAGTTCCACGAAATCATCTGAGTCATAATTTCTACGGTGCACGCCCACACGCCCATCACCTAGCATGTGTGTCACCCCAACATCAACTACACAAGCACGTAGTTTAGGGATTCATAACCTCAGTATCAAGTTTAGAGGTGTTACCTCAGACCGCACAAATCCCTACTTTAACAAGCGTTTTCCTCGCAAATCGGCCTCCGAACGACTCAAATCTAGCCACAAACAACTTAATACAATCCTATAGGAATCAAATCCATTCGGTAAAGCTAAGTCCTTTTAACAAACGTCAAAAAGTCAACCCAGGGACCACGTCTTGGAATCCAACAAAAATTAAAAAATTCGAACACCCATTCAACAACGAGTCCAACCATACCAAAATCATCCAATTCCGACCACAAAAAAGCCTTTCAAATCCCCAAAATCCGGTCTATGAAGTTTAACAAAATTTCCCCAAATTTTCCAACTCAATACACTAATTAAATGGAAGAAACAATGACAGATTCATATATATCAACAAAATCCAACTTATAATCACTTGCCTCAATCAACTCCTTGAAAATCCCTTAAAGAATCCCCAAAGTCCGAGGTCTCTAGCTCAAAAATATGAAAAATGGGTTCAAACCCTCGATTTCGAAATAAATCACTGCTGCCAAGGTGCCCTTCTTTCCGAACGCGATAAGTGCCTCGTGTTCGCGAAGCACAAAATACTCAGCTTCCAAAATTCCTCTTACGCGAACGCGAGGGCCCCCTCATGAACGCGATGAACACAGAACTAAGTCCTACACGAATGCGGCCCCCCTCTCACGAACGCGAAAGCTTACTAGCCTGGTGCCCTACTTGCCTCATCCTGCTACGCGAACGCGATCACCCTCTCGCGATCTCAATTAACAAGCTCCCTAAACCTTCGCGAACACGTTACCTTCTTCACGAACGCGAAGAAGAAACATCACCTGCCTCCCAGATACCCTTTGCGTATGCGAGACCTCTCTCGCGAACGTGAATAATGAAACCAGACATCACAATTTCTGCAGTTCAACAAGCCCAAATTCAATTCGTACTCAATCTGAATCTCACCCAAACTCCCTGGGACCCCATCCAAACATACCAACACATCCTAAAACATCATACAAACTTAGTCTAAGCCTCAAATCACATCAAACAACATCAAAACATGAATCTCACCCGAATTCAAGCCTAATGAAACTAATAGATTTCCAACTTCTACAATTGATGCCGAAACCTATCAAACCAACGCCGATTGACCTCAAATTTTGCACACAAGTTATAAATAACACAAAGGACCTATTCTAATTTCCGGAACCAAAATCCGAGCCTGGAACCAACCAAGTCAACTCTCGCTCAAACTTTTCAACTTTACAAACCTTCAATTTTTCCAACTTTTGCCAATTCAAGCCAAAAAACCTACGCGCCTCCAAATCAAAATCCGGACACACTCCCAAGTCCAAAATCACCGTACGGAGCTATCGGAACTTTCTTACAGTTCAAGCACTGAGCTACAAACTCCACTATGTATTTCTTCATTTTCCTCCACCAATAGTGCTGCCTCAAGTCCTGATACATCTTCGCGGCACCCGGATGGATGGAATACCGCAAACTGTGGTCCTCCTCAAGAATCAACTCACATAACCCATTCACATTGGGCACACAAATCCGTCCCTGCATCCGCAACACCCCATCATCTCCAATAGAAACCTCCTTGGAATCACCATGCTGAACTGTGTCCTTAAGGACAAGCAAATGGGGATTATCATACTGACGCTCTCTGATGCGATCATATAAATAAAATTGAGAAACCACACAAGCTAGAACCAGACTAGGCTCTGAAATATCTAACCTCACAAACTGATTGGCCAAGGCTATAAATCTGATGCACGTGGTCTCTCACCAACAGGAATATATGGAAGGCTACCCATGCTCACCACATTCGTACTCAAGGCGTCGACCACCACATTAGCCTTCCTGTAATGATATAAAACGGTAATATCATAGTCTTTTAATAGCTCCAACCATCTCTGCTACCTCAAATTTATATCCTTTTGCTTGAACAAGTGTTGGAGACTCCGATGATATGTAAATACCTCACAAGACATGTCGTATAGATAGTGCCTCCAAATCTTCAATGCATGAACGATGGCTGCCAACTCCAAATCATAAATAGGGTAGTTCTTCATATAAGGCTTCAACTGGCGTGAAGCATAAGCAATCACTTTACCCTCCTACATCAAGACACACCCAATACCTATCCGAGAAGCGTCACAATACACTGTATAAGAACCCGATGCAGAAGGAAAAACTAGAATTGGAGTTGTGGTCATGGAAATCTAGAGCTTCTGAATGCTCTCCTCACACTCATCCGACCACTTGAATGGAGCACCCTTCTGGGTCAACCTGGCTAAAGGCACAACAATGGACGAGAAACTTCCACGAAGCGACAATAATATCCATCCAAGCCAAGAAAACTCTGAATCTCAGTAGCTGAAGATGGTCTAGGCCAACCCTCAATCGTCTTCTGATCCACCTTGATCCCCTCACTGGGAACTACGTGCCCCAAGAACACCACCAAACGGAGCCAAAGTCATACTTGGAGAACTTAGCATAAAGCTTCTCCTCCATCAACGTCTGTAGTACAATCCTCAAATGATATGCATGCTCCTCCTGGCTACGTGAGTACACTAGGATATTATCAATAAATACTATGAAAAACGAATCAAGATACAATTGGAATACATTGTTCATCAAATGCATGAATGTTGTTGGGGCATTGGTCAACCCAAAAGACATCTCAAGGAACTCATAATGACCATAGCGGGTCCTGAATGCCGTATTCGTAATATCCGAGTTCCAAATCTTCAACTGGTGATACCCAGACCTCAAATCAATCTTAGACAACACTCTAGCTCACTGAAGCTAGTCAAATAAGTCATCAATGCATGGCAAATGATACTTGTTCTTCATTGTAACTTTGTTCAACTATCTATAGTCAATACACATCCGCATAGAACCATCCTTCGTTTTCACAAACAACATCGGTGCAACCTAAGATGACACACAAGTCCTAATGAACCCCTTATCAAGAAGCTCCTGAAGTTGCTCTTTCAATTCCTTTAACTCTACTAGGGCCATAAGGTACGGAGGAATAGAAATGGGCTGAGTGCCGGGCACCAAGACAATACCAAAATTAATATCCCTGTCGGATGGCATGCCCAACGGGTCTACAGGAAACATATCCAGGAAGTCTCGCACTACCGGGACACAATCAATGGTAGGAGTATCAGCACCAACATCCATCACAAAAGCCAAATATGACAAATACCTCTTTTCAGCCATTCGTTGGGCCTTCAGATATGAAATCACCCTATTGGGAACATAGTCCAAAGAACCTCTCCACTCGATCCTAGGTAACCGCGGCATTGATAACGTCATGGTCTTAGCGCAACAATCCAAGATAGCATGACATGGGGACAACCAATACATGCCCAGAATAATAGAATCCCACATAGTGAAATCAACCATACTAAGCAATAAGAGATCAACTCTCATCTCCAATCCCCCAATAGTCACCACACACGACCGATACACATGGTCCACAACAATAGAATCGCCCACCAGTGTAGATATATGAATAGGCACAACTAACGACTCATGGGGCATATCCAAATAACGAGCAAAATATGATGATACATACGAATAAGTGGAACCCGGGCCAAATAATATGGAAGCATCCATGTGGCATACTGAGACAATACATGTGATCACTTTGTATGAAGAAACGGCCTATGGCCTGGTAGGGAAAGCATAGCATCAAGCCTGACCGCCATATGATCGGCCTCCCCCTCTAGGGTAACCTCTAGCTGTTTGAGCCCCACCCTGAGTTGGTTGAGCGGGTGGTGAAGTAACTGGTGTGGAAGCCATAAACTAACCCCTCTGCTGAACTGGGCCTCCAAAATGATGGGGACACTGCCTCAACACATGTCCAAACTCCCCGCACTCGAAGCAACTCCAATCGCCAAAGGTGGTGAAGGCTAAATCGGACCACGAGAAACAAAATAACTACTAAACGAACCTGGCTCTAATGAACCTTGAACTGATGGAGCATGAGATGAACTCTGGACTGGGATGGCACTAAGAGACAACTGACCCAGACGATCACTGTATCAACTATGGCTAGCTGATGCACCACGATGAATCGGACAAGCCATTTGCACGGGCCTATATGGACTACCCCTGCCACGGTAGGACTGCCCTCCAGAGGAAACACCGCTAAAACCACCCGAACCACGAGGCCTCTTGTCCTTTCTCTCCTTACGCTCCTGACTACGGACCTGCTTTAGTCTCCTAGCAATATCAACCACCTCGTTGAACCTAGCACCCGATGAATTCTCCTAAGTCATGATAAAGCATAGTCCATAGTTGAGGCCATCAATGAACCTCCTAATCCTTTCTCTCTCTATGGGAACTAACCGGAGCGCATGACGAGCCAACTATAAGAATCTTATCTCATACTGTGTCATGGACATACCCTCCTGGCGTAGCTGCTCAAATTGCCTACGCAACTCCTCCCGGCGGGTCTGTGGAACAAACTTCTCCAAAAAGAGAACGGAGAACTCATGCCACATAAGTGGTGCAGCACCAGCTGGCCTGCTCAACTCATAGTCCTCCCACCATCTGAAGGCTTCTCCTAATAGCCGAAAAGTAGTCCTGAGCATCCTCTGACTCAGCCCCACTGAAAGATGGAGGCTTGAGCCTCCCAAACCTTTCTAGTATGTTCTGCTCTTCGTCAATCATAGGTGGACCCACCTGGGCCCGAGCAACTACAACCGGCTGGGCTATTAGTAGCCCTAGTGTCCCTGAACTACCTGCTCTGGAGTTCGGGCGGCGGGAGTCTGAGCACCTCCTCCGTCCTGAGAAGTGGCTGGTGTGGACGGAATCGAAACCACCTGAGCAAGTCTAGGGAAAACAGCTGGTGCTTGAGCTGGTCTCACGGGCTCAACCACATCTGGTATCTGCTCCTTAGCTGGAGCAACTAGTGGCTCCACGGGCACTGCTCTAGCTGCTGTACAAGCTGCACCTCGGCTTCTAACGTGGCCTCGGCCTCTAGTGGCCCTAGCTGGTGGTACTGGTGGCCGTTTGCCTGATATGGTAACATGTGTCATCACCATCTGTGAGAGAATAGAATAACAGAAGTTTCATTTTCGGAATCAACAAATCCGCATGACAAGAATACAAGAAGGTGATGTTTTCCTAATGGTTTGGTAGCCTCTCAAAGATAAGTGCAGACGTCTCTGTACCGATCCGCAAGACTTTACTAAACCACCACATGACTTATGAAACAAGGATACATGATGTAATAATAAGTGATAATAGAGACTGAGATATGATATGCAAGTAATGAATGCAACTGAGTACATAACTGTCATTTAAGAAAATAACTCAACAACAGGAACGACCTCTGTGGGTCCCAACAGTACCAACATATAGTCTAAACATGATTTCTAACATGGATCACAACTCGATTTCTCTAACATATGGAGATTACATGAATAACAACAAGATTGGGTAATTACAAAATTCCACAAAATCATCCGAGTCACAATTTCTACGGTGCACGCCCACACACCCATCACCTAGCATATGTGTCACCCCAACATCAACTACACAAGCACGTAATTTAGGGATTCATACCCTCAGTATCAAGCCTTTGCCTCACAAAACAGCCTCCGAACGACTCGAATCTAACCACAAACAACTTAATACAATCAATACAAGCTATAGGAATCAATTCCATTCGATAATGCTAAGTTCTTTAACAAAAGTCAAAAAGTCAACCCAAAGAGTCAACCCCAGGCCCACATCTCCGAATCCAACAAAATTTACAAAATCCGAACACCCATTCAAGAACGAGTCCAACTATACCAATATCATCCATTTCTGACCAAAAATCGCCTTTCAAATCCCCAATATTTGGTTTATGAAGTTTCACAAATTTTTCCCAAAATTTCCAACTCAAAACACTAATTAAATGGAATAAAACAATGATAAATTCATGTATATCAACCAAATCCGAGTTAGAATCACTTAACCCAATCAACTCCTTGAAAATCCCTTTAAGAATCGCCCAAATCCGAGTTCTCTAGATCAAACATTCAAAAAATGGGTTCAAACCCTCTATTTTGAAATAAATAACTCCTTCCTAGGTGCCCTTCTTCGCGAATGTGGCAAGTGCCTCGCGTTCGTGAAGCACAAAATACTCAGCTGCCAAAATTACTCTTACGCAAATGCAAGGGCTCCCTCACGAACGTGATGAACACAAAACCAAGGCCTGCGCGAACATGACTCCCTCATACAAACGCGAAGGCTTACCAGCCTGGTGCCCCACATGCCTCATCCTTCTATGCGAACGCAATCACCCCATCGCAATCACGATGAACAAGCTCCCTAAATCTTTGTGAATGCATGGCCATCTTCAAGAAAGCGAAGAACAAACTTCACCTACCACCTAGATACCCTTCGCGAACGCGAATAAGGAAACCAGACATCAGAATTGTTGCAGTTCAACAAGGCCAAATTCAATCTGAATCTCAGCTGAGGCACCGGGGACCCCATCTAAACATACCAACATATACTAAAACATCATACGAACATAGTCGTGGCCTCAAATCACATCAAACAATATCAAAACATGAATCTCACCCCAATTCAAGCATAATGAAACTAATGGATTTCAAACTTCTACAATCGATGCCGAAACCTATCAAACCAACTCCGATTGACCTCAAATTTTTCACACAAATCTTACATGACACAACAGACCTATTCTTAGTTTTAGAACCAAAATCTGAGCCCAGTAACAACCAAGTTCACTCTCGATCAAACTTTCCACCTTTCCAAACCTTCAACTTTTCCAACATTCGCCAATTCAAGCCAAAACGACCTACGGGCCTCCAAATCAAAATCCGGACACACTCCTAAGTCCAAAATTACCATACAGAGCTATCGGAACCATCAAAACTCTATTCTGGATCTATTTACAAATAAGTCAATATTCGGTCAACTCTTTTAACTTAGACTTTCAACCTTGGGACTAAGTGTCCTAATTAATTTCGAAACATCCCCGGAACCAAACCAACCACCCCGATAAGTCACATAACAACAACGAATATAGAATAAGTAATAAATGGGAAAACGGGGCTACAATACTTAAAATGACCGGCCGAATTATTACAGTATAGTGCTTTTAGACTTGTGTTGAGTGTTGTATGAATCTCCAAGAGCTCGGGTGAGTTTCGAACACGTTGCAGAGTGTTTGATAGAGTTAAGTTCTTCTGGGTTTATTCATTGGTGCCTCAGGTCTCGCATTTGCGAGATATGAGTCGCAATTGCGATGTTTGGCTTGAGTTTGATGTGTTCGCATTTGCGAAGGGGTCTAGGCTTAACAATGATCGCTTTTGCGAAGGTTCACTATTCGCAATTGCAAACTTCTCATTGCATTTGCGATGACAGCAGGGGTGGGAAGAGTTCTGCTTTTGCAAAAAAATTTTCGCATTTGCATGGTTCACATTTCTGAACCCCAGGTTGCATTTGCGACACCTGCGACTAGACAAAAAGGCGAGGGACGGGATTTTTAGTCTCATTTTCATATTTTGGAACCCTAGACTCGATAGGAGGTAATTTTAAAGAGGGAGTTTCATCTACAAACTTTGGGTAAGTGATTCTAATCTATTTCTAATCATATTCCATCAATATGTCTTAGATTGTAACATCAAAAGCATGTGAATCAAAGTGAAAATTTATGAAACTTTGTCAAGTTTTGATAAATAAGAATTTGAGTTTTGAGAGTCGATTTGGACTGAGATTTTGAAACTAATCACATATATGAAATAGTGGGGTCATGGGTAGTCGCAATCTTCCATTGGACTTGAGTTTTGACCAGACGAGCCCGGGGTTGACTTTTGTTAACTTTTGAGCAATTGTGTAAAGGTCATAACTTTAATTATTGGAATTGATTTCACTTGTATTATTTGATATTATTGAGTTGATTTTGGTTAGATTTGAGCTGAGCGAAGGTGAATTGTAAAGGAAAAGCTATTTTAGAGTGTTAATTGAGGGCTTTTGAGGTAAGTATCTTGCCTAACATTGTGTGGGAGAATTTTCCCATAGGGATTTGTTTATTTGTACTATTTGAACTACGTGAAAGACGTGTACACGAGATGACAAGTGTGTGCATGACTTATATATGGAAATTTGACCGGTCTAGGCTCATAAGTTCTTATGTACATTAAAATGAAGTTGTCTTATCATGTTAAATCCTCCACTACTAAGTTTACCCTTACATGTCTTATTTGTAGTTGATTGGTTCATGTTCCACCCTTTATTGCCAAATATACTCTTATATGCCTTAATTGATGTTATTGTTATCTCTTCCATTGTTGACTTATTCTTATTTGAAGTCATAGCTACATGTTATCTCTCCTATTGTTGAGTTGTTCTTAATTTGAAACATTGTTACATATTATCTCTCTTATAGTTGAGTTGTACTTATTTGGAATCATTATTATATGTTATCTCTCTTATCGTTGAGTTACACTTATTTGGAATCATTGTTACATGTTATCTCTTATCGTTGGGTCATTCTTATTGAGAATCATTGTTACATGTTATCTCGCCTTTTGTTGAGTTACTCTTATTTGATATCGTTGTTGCACACTATCTCTCTCATTTTTGAGTTATTCTTGTTGGAACCATTGCTACTTGTCATGTCTTTCATTGTGAGCCTATTCTAAGTTTATTTGTGTTTTGTAATTCTTGTGTTGATTTACTTGCCGTACATTCGTGTTATTGTTGTTGTTGTTGCTGTTGTACTCAGTGTTGTTAAGCCGAGTGCTATGTATGGTTGTGGTATTAGAATTGTTATGAGGAAATATTGTGGCATATAGGCACATGTGGTGTGAGTTGTTATATTGTATTGTTATGTTTTTGGCACACCTGATACTGTTGAGAGGACTATCGGGGTATTTGCACGTGAGTTGTCCGTACTATTTTTATTATTGATATTTACACATATGACGTGACAAGGAGGGATATGTGTATATATTTATATCTGTGTGTGTGTGAGTGAGTGTGTGTGGGTCTGCGCATGTGGAAAGACAAGGTAGGAATATAATTATGCGCGTGTGGCAAGACAAGACGGTCATTTACTTTATGGTTGCGCACGTGGCGAGATAAGGGGCTGTGTCGGGGATGATTTGTGATGACTTGTGATGGTCTGGGGGCATTGTTATTGATGATATTTGTATAGTGGTGTACCTACCTTGTATGAGTCATGCATTATACGTTTAGTTGTGTCGTTCCTATGTGCCATACGTTGTCCCTGCTCTTACTTGTTGACTCAAGTTGTGACAGAACACTTGCACAAGCATACACGTAATTATTCACTCATATCGTTTTAAGAAGATAAACCCTGATGTTTATTGATCATTTACATATATTCTCGTATACTTGCCTATGTGTGAAAGTTGTACTAATGGCGCGTGAGCTGTCCATGCGGATATGAGATATTTTCGTTGTTGGCACGTGAGTTGTCCGTGCGGTTATGAGGTATTGTTGTTGCTAGCACATGAGTTCCCTGTGTGGATATGAGATATTGTCACTCTCTTAGCACGTGAGTTGTCCATGCAAATATGAGGTACTAATGGTATTGACATGTGAGTTGTCCGTGTAGCACGTGAGTTGTCCGTGCGGTTGTGAATTTTAATCTGGGCACAAGATGCCAAGTAATTAGGGTTCATGACTTAGGACCCGCGAATTGTGATTATAAGGTGTAGCAACTCGGGAAAATTCTTGTATAAATCTTGTGTGAAAACGTTTGTTTTTTGGGTTGTTACCTGTTTCTCCTTACTTGGTTTGACCGGACTTTAACTGTATTCATCTTACTCTACGACATTATTATCCGTTTGTTCCTTGTTGTTAATTGTTATTTCTAGTTCTTAACGTGAGTATCGTAACATTATTCTTACCATGTTTATCTTTATATTGTTCTCTGTTAGTTTTATATTCATAATTGTATAGGTTATTAAGTCTAGTAGGTGTCTTGACTGTCCCTCGTCACTACTCCACCGAGGTTAGTCTTGATACTTATTGGGTACCACTGCGGGTTACTCATGCTACGCTTGCTGCACATTTTTATGCAGATCCGGGTGTTTCGGAGTTTGTTAATTATTAGCTAGCTGATCGGGCATTGCTGTGGAGACTCAAGGTATACTTGCCATCGTGTTCGCCGGCCTATGAGTCACCTTCTGAAGTTTATTTTATTCTGTTTATTTCTTTTACAAAATAGTTGTACTTAGAAATTTCCTAGTGAACTCAGTAGAGCTTATGACTTGTACTATCGATTTTGGAAAGTGTGTTGTTGGGATTCTATTTCAGTAGATTATATCTATTTATCAAACTTTCTTTAGTATTTTGCTATTTATTTTCTTAAGTTATTATTAAAGTTAGGCTTACCTAGTCGTCAAGTCTATGTGCCATCACGACATCCTACAAAGAGAAATTGGGGTTGTAACTAAAAGATATAGTTACTATTTATGATCTTGAGCATGTCATAATATTTTTATCATTAGAAGAGTATGTCATGAAGGATATAATGAGAAGTTTAAAATTAAAAAAAATTAAATGTGAAAATGAGTCATTATTTACTAAACGACTAATATAAAAAGAGTATCTTATAAAATGAAACAAAAAAATATGTATTAAATTTTTAAAACTATAATGGTCAAATGAAATTGAATCTTAGATGTTGTAACAACAAGCACAACCAAAGCTTTGGCCTTTAAGAAAATGCACGAATTTTCTGCGACGGATGGCTTTGTAGAGATAACTAAATCCTTGGCAGACATGATAAAGTTCATCGCAAATGAACCATCCATGGGTATTTTCTACATTCAACATCATACTTAGAGTGAAGCTCCCAATCTTATCAATCTCAAGAACAATATTGAGAAAAAATCTCGTGAAGTGACTTTGCACGCGGAAGATTCAGAGGATTATATCACCATGATCAGGTCGATGAAAGATTATGGTGCCCCAATTGCTAATAAGAGGATTAAAGATCTGAGATATACTGTAGCTGTTGTGTCGAAGAATAAGTAATTGAGAAAAGGGTTAATAAGGCAGTCCAGGTCAACTTTTCAGTTTGGGCGAACTAGTTCTTGGAGTCCTACCACTTGGGTCGAAATACAGTTCCAGAATTGGACGGTGAGAGCGGTTATATCTCAAATGTTTTCAGGTGAGGCGGATCTAGAGTTTAAGGTTCTTATAAGCAAGTCCATTACACTTTTGAACTTATGGGTTGAAAATTTAATATTTGTTAAAATTTTAATAATTTTCCTTATATATATATATATATATATATATATACACACTATGTGTCAGAAGTATTGATTTAGTTTAACCCAGTGAAATGAGCTCCATTGACTTCTGTTTCAGGTCAACTAAAGAAAAAGCTAATAGCTTCAAGTGGTCTCAATTAGAGTCCAAAGAATCTGATGTAACCTATACTGATGATGCACTATCAGCTACAACGACCAGATCTTTGTTCTCAATTTCAGAGGCAAATGATGAAGAGTTGCCATTATCAAGTCCAACTAATAATGGGCAACTAATAATCAGAAAAGTATGAAGAAGTTATGGCCGATAAAGAAGCACAATTGGAGAAGTGGTTGGGAGGGATTGACAATCGTAATGCTGGTCCCGGAGAAAATATGCTTGGTTAAATCTCAACCTGAAATATACTTCTCTCACTAGGGAGATCTTTGCTTGTATCATATAATCATTATCTTTGTACTAAAAAAATAAATGTTATAGAGATATTTTAATAGTAAGGGAAACAGAAATGAAAGACTCAAGTTTGATGGTCTTGATATTTGATCCTGCTTATGAGCTTATCAACAAGTAAATTTAAATGTGCATAAATGTGACTCCCTCTCACTAAATTTATGTAATGCAGTTTGAATTTCGAGAGTTAAACAAGTTTTTGTTTGACCATAATTTTCACATATACTTATTAAATATTTTGAATTGTTAAGTTTCCTGGCTTATAGTACTTTTTATGTCGTTTTCATATATGTAAACTTTATTTCAAAATATTTGGAGATTCTATGACTGAATTCACGGTTAAAATTAAGAAGTTTGATTCCTGAAATTCGAATTACATCACATAAATTAGAACGAACAGATTATTAAGTTTTTTTTCAACTAAATGGGAGGAATGAATGAGCAAGAGTTCCTTCTGTATTGAGGATTGTTTTCTCTTGAAATTTCATCTTAGGTACAAATGAGAAATTCAACCTAGATTGCATGTTCTCTACTAAAACCAAAATGGCACCGCATCCAATTGGAGTTGCTAAACTATCCTTTTCTTAGCACTCGCATTGTTGTTCAACTAATTAGAATTCATGGCGTATAATACCCACTAAAAAAAAATTCCTATCAGAATTATAAGTGAATAATCTTAGAAACCAGTTTGTTTCAAGTTAATCTTCATATATTATTTTTTATTTAATTGATATTCTTGAGTGTCACTGCAAACTATGGAAACGAAAATGAGAGAAAGTTTTCCTTTTATGGCTTTCATTTGCTTGGATAAGAAAGTACAAGGGCGTGAATTATCGGTGTTAGGGATTCTCACGAGATTGATTGTTTTCTTCATTCAAATCCACTATAAATATTCAGAAAATATATCTTTTCTACACCCTAATGGGAATTTATCAATATTAATTAATGGAATTTATCAATATTAATTAATCGATTTTACAAAAAATATAGTAGAGTTTAAGTGAATAATTACCTAATGGAAGAACTAGCACCTTTGATGGGTAGATTACTAGTCAACAATGATATTCCTAACACATATAGAATAAAAGAAAAGTAGAATAATCACTACAAAAAATATTTGGAATTAGTTACAAACGTCGTCGCTAATCTATTGCTAAATCGCCCGTAACTAGCAGAATTTCTTGATAATCTGTCGCTAAATGAGATTAGCAACAGATTTTTCTGTTTAGCTAAAGAATTTGTCCGTCGCTAAAATTAAATTTTTTAGTAGTGAATGCATGAAAAATATTTAAAAGAAACAACATATATAATAAATATATGTTGAATACATAGACGACCCTTAAATTTATCAAAAAAATTTATTTAGACACTCTGACACATGCCATAGCTTATTAGCCGCAAGATCTCTGCTCAAAAGAGAAGAGGCACAAACAAAACTAGAAGCTTACGAAACGAAAAGCAGTAAAGACACAAATGTAAACTAGTCAAGGGAGTGATCAAGATCCCCTTCAAAGGCCCATGGAGTGTCATTCCGAATCTCTGCCTCTTCTTCTGGGGTGAAGTCACTAGTGACATTGAAAATCTTCTGAACAACTTCAGGCGTCTTGTTCTTAATCCTATTAGCCACCGCCTCAGCGCACAACTCAATCAAACTATTGATGTGAAGGAAATTTACAACTCAATCAAATTCGTTGTCGAAGTTCTCAATTTCTTCTTCATTTGAAGAAGTGGAGGAGTGCATCTTCAGGTAATCGATGATCTTGATCAAGGTTTATGTGTCAACGTTGCTCAGTGGGATGACACTAGAGGAGCATCCATCTTCAACCATGTTCTTGATTGTTACAGACTGAATGGCAATGGATTCTTCCAACTCAAATTCATCACCATCTGACGACTTCAGAGTCAAATACTGTCACGACCCAAAATCTGACTAGTCGCGATGGCACCTAATCCACCCTCTAGGTAAGCCACTTAACCACTAACCAATTCCAATAACAATTAATAAAGTAATTTAAGTAAAGAATTATCTTAATCTTATACATTCCCCAAGAACTGGTAGTACAAATCATGAGCTTCTAAGAATAGAATTTACAAAGCTGATATGAAGTAAAATATATCTTCTATTTGAAAAGTACATAAACAGAGTCTATATAAATCTAAGGCTACCATGAACAAGAGGCAGCTACAATAGGAACGCAGGTACATCTTCAAATCTGGCAACCATCGAGCACAACAACAACAACAACAACCAACATATGCATGCAATGTGTAGAGGTGTAGTATCAGTACAACCGACCCCGTGTACTGAGTAAGTAACAAACCTAACCTTAGGTTGAAAGTAGTGACGAGCTGGAACACAGGTCGAGTCCAACACCAATAAACAATAGCAGTTCATAACAACGCATGGCATATAAATAAGAAAGCAATTCAGAAATAAAAATGCTCAGCTTTATTACACTTTCCGAAAAATAGTTTTGCTTTTCAAGAATAACAGTGAAAACCCAAATCCTTTACCGAAATCGTCGAAAAGTAAGAGATAGTTTGAAAACTGTAAATTTTTCCAAAAATCATTTCCAAAATAAGCAAGATGTTTCATTTCCTTTCCAGATAGCAAGTATGAAATACCTCTCTATGCTCACATATCAATGTGTGTAAAAGTCATAAATGACGTGATACTGTACAACATGAGGAAAAATGCATCTCTATGCTTGTATGTCATGTGTGCATGCCAATGCCATGTATCTCAGAGATGAACCATGCACTCACACTCTCAGAATACTCAATCTCACTGTATCACACTTTTCACTCATCATGCTCAACCACTCGGTGCTGTATATGGCCCATACGGCCCAGGGAATATCCATACTGGAATATATACATCACTGACCATCAGTCACTCAGTACCGAGGAAGGCCAATCTGGCCCCAAGGAGAAGATCCATCTCCAAGTATATAATGCTTCGGACAAATCCATGTCCATGGAAATCCATCCCTCAATAATATCATCCGCGCTCACTGGGGGTGTGTTATAGACTCCGGAGGGGCTCCTACAGCCCAAGCGCTATCATAAGCCAGTTCCAGGCATAAATCAATATAGCATGCTGCGGTGTGCAGCCCGATCCCATAACTGTCACTCATAATCAGGCTCTCGGCCTCACTCAGTCATCAATCTCTAAAATCTCACTCACGGGCTCACAATGTCATGAAACTAGCCCGATAACAATGATATGATATATCAATAAATAACAACTGAGACTAAGATATGATATGAATGCATGAATATGACTGAGTATGAAATATCAATGGAATGAGTGAGATGACAGCAAGAAACGACCACTATGGGTCCCAACAGTATCGGCATAAAGCCTAAACATGATATCTAGCATGATTTATAGCTCAATTACTTTATCACATGGTGAAAACACGGATATCAACAAAATAAGGCCGCTATTCAATGCTATGGAAACAATAGAGTCCCAATTCACATGGTGCACGCCCACACGCCCGTCACCTAGCATATGCGTCACCTCAACACAAATCACATAACACGTATTTCGGGGTTTCATACTCTCAACTCCACGATTAGAAGAGTTACTTACCTCGAACAAGCCAATTCCAATACCGAGCAAGCCAAGCGATGCTCCAAAATACCATCCCGCGCATTCCGACCTCCGAACGGCTCGAAACTAACCAAAAATAACTCAAATACATCAAACAATTCCAAAGGAACCAATCCCAATCGAAAAAGGTCAAATCTTTAATCAAAAGTCCAAAATCGGACAAAAGGCATACCGGGGCCCATGCCTCAAAACTCGATAAAACTCACAAAATTCGACAACCCATTCAATTAAGAGTCCAACCATACTAGTTTCACTCAAATCCGACTCCAAATCGGTGTTCAAAAATTAAAAATTCATATTATGAAACTTTAGGCCAAAACCCCCAATTTCTCTTTAAAATTCATTAACCAATGCCCACAAATGAAGATAGATTCATGAAATGTAATCAAAACTGAGTATAGAACACTTACCCCAATCCTTGTGATAAAATTTGCTTCAAACATTGCCTCAATCCGAGTCCCACATCTTAAAATATGAAGAAAGAACTAAAACCTCGATTTTTATAACTCTGCCAAGCTATTCCGCATTTGCTGTTTAAATGTCGCATCTGCGAAGCCCATGGAGACTGGCCCTTCCGCACCTATAGACAATTCTCGCTTCTGCGTACGCGCAGGTGCGCCAACAACCGTCGCTTCTGCGCCACTCGCCGCTTCTGCGGCCCCACTGTTGCTTCTGCGACCACCACACTTGCGCAAACCAGCCGCAGGTGCGGTCACACCAGAACCAGCAACAATGAACCTTAGCCAAAATTTTCAAAATGCTCCGAAATCAATCCGAAACACGTCCGAGCCCCTCGGGACCACGTCCAAATATATCAACAAGTCCCATAATATAACAAGGACCTACTCGAGGCCTAAAAACACACATAACAACATCAAAACGATGAATCACACCTCAATTCGAAATCATTGGACTCTGAAACTTCAACTTCCACAACTGATGCCGAAATCTATCAAATCACGTTCGATTGACCTCAAATTTTGCACACAAGTCACATTTGATATTACGGACCTGCTCTAACTTCCGGAATCGGAATCCAACCCCGATATCAAAAAGTCCACTCCCTGTCAAACTTTTTAACATTCCAACTTTCGCCATTTCAAGCCAAGTTCTACTACGGACCTCCGAATCACAATTCGGATATGCTCCTAAGTCCAAACTCACCCAACGGAGCTAACGGAACCATCAAAATTCCAATCCTCGGTCAAATGCTAAAAAGTCAAACTTGGTCAACTCTTTCGAATTTAAAGATTCAACAATGAAATCCATTCTTTCAATTCGATTCCGAATAAACTGATAATCAAAATCGACGATTCACATAAGTCATAATGTATTATACAGAGTTACTCATGACCGTAAACTACCGAGCAAAGTGCAAATGCTCAAAATGACCGGTTAGGTCGTTACGAATACTTTTTCTCTGTGGTCGATAATTACATATCGAATCTAATTATTATCTTCTGGTTTTGAAGGTTATTTAATTCAACTTTATAGAATTAAATTATTTCCTAAGTTTCATTTTGTGGACTATCTAGCTTTAAATAAATATTTTTTACAAAAAATACTTATCAGTAGCTTCAAATCTAGCTTTATATCATATGAATATGACTTTATAGTAGATTATTTTTTTTTTTATATTTTAATCCAAACTTTGTGATGGGTTCTAATGAGTAAAATTATATGATATTTGACTAAAGAGGACCGTTGACTTGGATATTATCTCTTGATATTTCAATTTTAGCTATTCAATAAAGAAATTACTTCCTAAATACTAGTTCTTATGATAGTGCTACCGCATTTAAATATTGTTAGAAAACTAAATTTTCTTGTTACCCTTTTTATTTATAAGCATTTTATAAAAAGGAAAATTGACTTGTGTTGTATATTAATTATCGTTGTGGAAGAAAATATTATAAGCAATTATGAAGTTTGTTCCATACTGTAAACATTATAGTCTTTTTGCTTGAAGGTGTTTGATTGGACACGAAGTTTAAGAAAGAAATAAAATTATTGGGATGTATGAAGGTATCTGCCAAACACGCAAGCACAAAATGGCCAAGTGTGGAAGGGAAAGTCTTGCCTCCTTCAATTGATTAACAAGAATTTATATACAAGTCAAGTAATAAACCTTAGTCCTAACAAATATAGAAAACTAGTCCTAACAAATATGGAAAAGAAAAACTCTCCTTGTCCTAAACATACAATATATTTACTATCCATATATAACCATACAGACACGAACATACACGCTTAATACCCCCACCCCCGTTGGCACATTCGGATTAAAAATGCCCAACTTGCACAAGAGAGTAACATACTGAGATTATCCTAATGCCTTCGTAAAGATATCTATCAATTGCTCATATGAAGGTACAAAGCTAGTACGAATATTCCCATTGTCAATCTGGTCACGATAAAATGAAAATCCACTTACATGTCTTTGATTCTTTCATAAAAGTCTGGATTCTTTGTTATGTGCAATGCTTCTTAACTGGCACAATAAAGATGAACAGAGGAAGTGTAAGTCACTCCCAAACTAGTGTAACGACCCGACCGGTCATTTTGAGAATTAGCATTTCGTTCGGTGATTTAAGGTCTCAAGCAGTTTCGTATTATGTGTTATGACATGCGTGCATAGTCGAGTTTGGATTTCGGATGATTCGGGATTGATTTGGAAGAAGGATTCTTGTTCTAGAAGTTTAAGTAGTAAGAGTTGATTGGAGTTTGACTTTTTTGTAGACGACTTAGAAATGGCATTTTGATGGTTTCAGTAGCTCCGTATGGTGATTTTGGTCTTATGAGCGTGTCCGAATGTTGATTTGGATGTCCGTAGGTCGTTTCGGCATGGATTGGCGAAAGATGGAAAAATGAAAGATTTTGAAAAGTTTGACCGGGAGTTGACTTTATTGATGTACGGGTCGGATCCACGTTTCGAAAGTTGAAATAGGTCTGTACTATCATTTATGACTCGTGTGCAAAATTTGAAGTCAATCGGAGTTCGTTTGGTATGAATCAGCATTAGTTTTGGAATTCTGAAGTTCATAAGTTTCATAGGCTTCAATCGATGCGTGATTAATAATTCTAGTGTTGTTAGAGGTAATTTGAGGCTTCGAGCAAATTCGTATCATGTTTTGGGACTTGTTAGTATACTTGGTTGCGGTCCCATGGGGCTCGGGGTGAGTTTCAGATGGGTTTGGATTGTGTCGCCCTCTTATTTGATGTTTTTGCGTCGTTTCTTTTGGCATAAAGGGTAACACATTGTGCAAACGACATTTGATTTGTTATTCAATTGAGCTATCCTATTTGTATCGTAATTACATAATTGTAGCAACAAGAATCATCGCATACCGAGGTCGTATAAGAGAGTTATGCCCATTTTCGTGTTGGGAAAGACTGCTGCTTTTCTAGTGTTTTAGGGAGGCAAATCGCAGGTGTCAAATGCAATTTATAAGTCTCAGGTGTCAAATGCGATTTATGAGTCTTAGATGTCAAAAGCAATTTATAAATCTCAGGTGTCAAATGCAACTTGCCTGGAGAGGTTTCAAAAAACGGGGGTTTCACTATTTTTATCATATTTTGAGTTGTAGACTTCGTATTTGGGCGATGTTTGAGGGGTTCTTCACGTGGTTGTTTGGGGTTAGTGATCTACACCCGGATTTGATTTTATTTCATGATTTTATCTTTATTTTTATCATTAAATTAGTGAATTGAATGGAAGAAAATGAGAATTTTGTAAAATCTTTCAAAAATGTAAAATGAGGATTTGAAGGGCGATTCGATATCGCAATTTGATAATTTTGGTATGATTGGACTCGTATCGGAATGGATGTTTGGATTTTATAAATTTTTTCGGGTTCCGAGGTACGAGCCCTGGGGTTGACTTTTGGATTGACTTATTAATTTTTGTTAAAGATTGAAGTTTTATTATCCGGAATTATTTTTCGTATGAGTTTTATTTTTGATTTGAAGTTATTTTGGCTATATTTGAGCCGTCCGGAGGTTGTTTAACTCGAGAAGGTCATTTTAGAGTAACAATATAGCTTCTTTGAGGTAAGTATCTTGCGTAACTTTGTGTGGGGGAACTACCCTTTAGGATTTGGGTCATTTGTACTAATTGTGTCATGTAAAGGCCGTGTACGCGAGGTGACCAGTACGTACTCGGGCTTATTTGTAGAAATTTAACCGTTTAGGGCTCGTAGGTTCTTATGTTCATTAGATGTGAAGTTGTTTTAGCATGTTAAATCCTCTATTTACTAAATTCACCATTACGTGTCTTATTTGGAATTGATTGATTCATGTTCTACCCTTGTTGCCAATTACACTATCATGTGCCTTAATTGAAGTTGTTGCCTCTTTATTGCCTTGTTGTCTTTCCCATAATTGCTTAACTTTAATTAAAGTTATTAATATTTCTTCCGTAATTGCTTAACCTTAATTGAAGTTATTATTATTTATTTCGTAATTGTTTAGCCTTAATTGAAGTTTTGTTATCCCTTTCACTGTTGACATATTCTTATTTGGGGTATTGATTCATGCTATCTCTCTTATCGTCGAATTGCACTCTTGTGGAATCATTGTTACACATTATCTCTCCCTAGTTGAGACCATTAGTCCCTGTTGTGTCTTTCTTTGTGAGCTCATTCTTCCGTTTCTTTGTGTTTTGATGTTCTTGTGTTGATTTACTTGCCGTACTCTTGTGTTATCGTTGTTGTTATTGTTGTACTCAATGTTATTGAGCCAAGGGCTATATATGTCTGTGGTATTGAATATTTTTTGAGGAAATATTGTGGCATATGGGCATATGTTGTGAAAGTCATTTTATTGTGTTGTTTTGTTTTGGCACACGTGGTATTGTTGAGAGGATTGTCAGTGTATTCGCGCGTGAGTTGTCCGTGCTGTTGTTATTATTGATATTTGCACATGTGGCATGACAAGGCAGGCTAGATATGTGGGTTTGCGCA
Organism: Nicotiana tomentosiformis; assembly: GCF_000390325.3. Lineage (NCBI taxonomy): Eukaryota > Viridiplantae > Streptophyta > Magnoliopsida > Solanales > Solanaceae > Nicotiana > Nicotiana tomentosiformis. Next base: position 10,951,317 of record NC_090814.1, read on the forward strand.
TGTGGCGAGACAAGGTGGGAATATTATTGTGCGCGTGCGGTGAGACAAGGCGGGCATTTACCTTATTATTGCGCACGTGGCGAGACAAGGTGGGCTATGTCGGGGAATGATTTTTGATGGCCTGGGGGCATTGTTATTATTGATATTTGTGTAGTGGTGTGCCTACCTTGTGTGAGTTATACCTTATAAATTTTGTGGTGATCTTTTCTTATTTGCCATTCATTATCTCTACTCTTACTTGTTGATTTGAATTGGGATAGAACACTTGCACAAGCATACACGTAATTAATCACCCATATCGGTTTAAGAATATGAATCATGATGTTATTGACAATTTACATGTACCTCCCGGTTACTTGCCTTCTGTGTGAGAGTTGTTATATTGGAACGTGAGTTGTCTGTGTGGTCATGAATCATTATTATTGTTGGCACGTGAGTTGTCCGTGCTGATATTTGATATTGTCACTCTCTTGGCACGTGAGTCGTCCATGCAGTTATGAATTGTAATGTGGGCACAAAATGCCAAGTGATTAGGGTTCACCAATTGGGACCCGTGAAATTACACTATGAGGTGAAGTACCTCGGGGAAATCTTTGATCAAATCTTGTGTGGAAGCGGTTGCTCCTATTGAATTATTATTTGTTCCCTCTACTTGTTTTCACCGGACTTTAACTGTATTTAGCTTACTCCACGGCGTTTTTACATGTTGTTTCCCTGCTGCTAATTGTTGCTCTTAGTTTCCTACTACAAGCATTGTCTGTTATTGTTATCATGCTTAGTTTTATTCTGATATTGTTCCTTGCTAGTTTCACATTCATACTTGTATATGTTATTTGATCTAGTAGGTGTCTTGACCATCCCTCGTCACTACTTCATTAAGGTTAGACTTGATACTTACTGGATACCGCTGTGGTGTACTCATGTTATGATTTCTGCACATTATTTTGCAGATCCAGGTACAACGGAGTTGGTTGATCATTAGCTAGATGTTCGAACTTTGCTGTGGAGACTCTAGGTATACCTGCCGTCGCGTTCGCAAGCCTCAGAGTCACCTTCTAATATTGTACTTGCACTATTTATTTCTATTCCAAAATAGTTCTGCTTAGAAGACTTTCTAGTAAACCCAGTAGAGTTTATGACTTGTACTACCAGTTTTCGGAAGAAATATCTTATTTCTGCTTAATAGTTCTGCTGGTTAACCGCTATCATTTAATACAGTAAGTGTTAGGCTTACCTAGTCGTAGAGACTAGGTGTCATCAAGACATCCTATGGAGGGAAATTAGGGTCATGACAAGTTGGTATCATAGCCCTAGGTTCATTGGTGCTACGAGTCATAAGCGAGTTTAGTAGAGTCTTGCAGATCGTTACAGAGACGTCTGTACTTATCTTAGAGAGGCTAAGGAACTATTAGGACAGTTTCACTTCTTTTATTCCTATCGTGCGAATTTATTGATATTGGAGTTTGAGCCTTTGTCACTTTATTCTCTCACAGATGGTGAGAACGCGAGTTGTATTTACTGATGATGCTGCCCCCAAAGCCGGTGTTTCTAAGGGCTTGGGCAGAGGCATAGGCAGAGGCCGAGGAGGAGCACGTGCTACAGCTAGAGTACCTGTCAGAGCAGTAGTTGAGGAGCCTCCAGTAGCTCTTGTTGGGGGGCAGGCACCGGAGGCGGCTGTTGTTGCCCCGGACTTCAGGAGACCTTAGCACAGTTCCTGAGCATGTTTGGTACTTTGGCTCAGGTGGGGTTGATTCCAGTTGCACCAGCTACTTCACAAACTGGGGGAGGAGCTCAGACACCCGCCGCCCGTACTCCGGAGCATCGAGTCCACTTTGGTCAGATTCCAGGTGTCATGCCGACACAACCTATTGTTCCAGTTCAGCCCGTGGTCAGGGCAGCAACATCTGAGGCGGAATAGCTTAGACTTGCGAGGTTCAAGATGTATTACCCTCCTACATTTAGTGGTTTAGCTTCAGAGGATGCACATGGTTTCCTAGAGGAGTGCCACCGTATTCTCCGCAGTATGGGTATTGTAGAGACGAGTTGGGTTGCTTTTACTATGTTCCAGCTTAAGGGAGCGGCATATCAGTTGTGGCAAACGTATGAGTTGGGTAGCCTGGCCGATGTAGCTTCACTTTCATGGACTCAGTTCTCAGAGATGTTCTTGAGAGAGTTTGTTCCCCAGACTCTTCGGGATTCCTGGCGTGCAGAGTATGAGCAGTTGTGTCAAAGTCAGAGTATGCCGTTAGATTTAGTGATTTGTCCAGACATGCACCTGCTTTGGTTTTTACAGTTAGAGAGCGAGTTTGCAGGTTCATTGAGGGGCTCAGTCATGATATCCAGTTCAGCCTGGCTCAGGAGTTGGAGACGGATGTTCCATTTCAGCAGGTAGTAGAGATTGCTCGCTGATTAGAGGGCATGTATGACTAGGAGAGAGGGGACAAGCAAGGTTAGGAGAGAGAGGACAGGGAGGCTAAAAATCCTTGTGGACCGGGAGGATCTACTAGTCCCTATTTTGGAGGCACAGTACGGCATAGTAGAGGTTTTGTGGGTCATCCAGTTCAGTTTGCACTTTAGGCTTCGCGTGGTGCTTCAGATATCCATGGGTCTCAGAGTGCCCGTATCCGACAGCTTCCATAGCCACGCCAGCGGAGGGCTTTCTTTGAGTGTGGAGATACCAGCCACATAGTGAGAGATTGTCGCAGACTTAGGACAGATGGATCGCAGTAGAGTATTCAGGCGAGTAGAGTGCACCTAAGAGGAGAAGGCCAGGCCCGTTGATATGCTTTCTATGGTGGGGCTGAGGATACTGCACCTGATGATGTCGTTACAGGTACGATTTTGATTGTTATAGAGGGGCATCATTATTATTTTGAATTGGTTCTGCTTATCGGGGTGAGTCCTCTTATCTTGCTTCACATATGGGTGAGTTTCGTGATTTTGTACTCTGCTTATATTTTTACCCCTGTTGGAAGATTTGATAGCGGTAGCCCGTGTCTGTCATTTTGTTTTGTTCACTCTTGAGAGCTATAAGACTAGAAGTGACTTTCATTTACCCATTACGGTAGGGTTTGATGTGATTTTTGGGTGGTTGGTTATGATTTGTGAATTAGATACTCTACCAGTGGGGGAGTTTAGCATGTGTTGTGATCGTGCTAGCAGAAATTGAATTAATGGAAGGTTTCAATTGGTATGATGTGTATTCTACTTGTGAGTCAGAGCTGAGGATGGGATCCTCGCATTTCCATGAGGTTTGTTATGTTTGAACCTGGCTGCGGGCCGCGGTGGAGTTATATTAGGATGAGATCCTTGTGATTTGTTCATTTACTTGATTCTCCCATGTGGAATTAATTCATAGTATGCTACTGATAGGGAGTTGTGCCTATCGGGCTTGTTTGATAGTTCTTCCATGTGTTTCCTTGTATATTCAGTCATATTCTTGTTGTACTTATTAAGTTTTAGCTTGCGAGGTGTGTGCCCAGGTGGCATTAGATGCGACTTGTTGATTCTGGTGATAGTTATGAGGTATTCATGTTTATTGAATTTTTGTTAGTATTGTGAAGATTTGGAACAGGGTTCTAGCAGATATGAGGTTAATTGCCGGTGCTGGATTTGATTATGGGCAGCTATTGTGACCTGAGATGTTGTTATGGGCATATGTGTGATTTGTTACGTCGTGTGGTTGTACCTGGTGGGTGTAGGCATGAGTTTTTGCAGCTGGTTGAGGCTGATATCGTGAGTCGGTGTGGGAATCGGGTCTTTTGGAAATGATCGGAAGGTGAGAAATTTTGTTCTAAGGTTATCGGCGTGGGTGGAAGGAATAATTTTCAGTTGGGATGGTTTCGTCGGGCCTATGTGGATTCGGGTGACGTGGGATCACCCGCGAATATATATATGGTAAGTTCATTCAGTGATTTGAGGACTTCAAAATAGTTTTTGGCATGTTCGAGGACGAACATTTGTTTAAGAAGGGGAGAATGTAACAACCCGACCGGTCGTTTTGAGAAATAGCATTTCATTCGGTGATTTAAGGTCTCGAGCAGTTTTGTATTATGTGTTATGACGTGCGTGCGTGGTCGAGTTTGGATTTCGGATGATTCGGGATTGATTTGGAAGAAGGATTCTTGTTTTAGAAGCTTAAGCGGTAAGAGTTGATCGGAGTTTGAATTTTGTGTAGATGACTCTGAAATATCAATTTGATGGTTCCAATAGCTCCATATGGTGATTTTGGTCTTAGAACCGAGTCTGGATATTGATTTGGATGTCCGTAGGTCGTTTCGGCATGAATTGGCAAAAGTTGGAAAAATAGAAGATTTTGGAACGTTTTACCGGGAGTTGACTTTATAGATGTTGGGGTCAGATCTTGGTTCCGGAAGTTGGAATAGGTCCGTACTATCATTTATGTCTTGTGTGCAAATTTTAAAGTCAATCGGAGTTAGTTTGGTATGAATCGGCATTAGTTTTGGAATTCAGAAGTTCATAAGTTTCTTAGGCTTGAATCGATGTGCGATTCATGATTCTAGTGTTGTTAGAGGCAATTTGAGGCTTCGAGAAAGTTTGTATCATATTTTGGGACTTGTTAGTATACTTGGTTGGGGTCTCATGGGGCTCGGGATGAGTTTCGGATGGGTTTGGATTGGGTCACGCTCTTATTTGATGTTTCAGCTTCGTTTCTTTTGGCATAAAGGGTACCACATTGTGCATATGACCTTTGATTTGTGATTCGATCGAACCATCAGATCCGTATCATAATTATAGAACCATAGCAACAAGAATCGTCGCATTCCGAGGTTGTATGAGAGAGTTATGCCCATTTGTCGAAAAAGACTGGTGCTTTTCTAGTGTTTGAGGGAGGCAAATCGCAGGTTTCGAATGCGATTTATAAGTCTTAGGTGTCAAATGCAATTTATGAGTCTCAAATGTCAAATGCAATTTATAAATCTCAGGTGTGAAATGCGACTTGCCTGGAGAGGTTTCTAAAAACGGGGGTTTGACCATTTTTATCGTATTTTGAGTTGCGGACTTCGGATTTGGGCGATATTTGAGAGGTTCTTCGTGGTTGTTTTGGGTAAGTGATCTTTTCTCGGATTTGATTTTATTTCGTGATTTTATCTTTGTTTTTATCATTAAATTAGTGAATACAATGAAAGAAAATGGGAATTTTGTAAAATCTATCAAAAAAGTAAAATGAGGATTTGAAGGGCGATTCGATATCACAATTTGATAATTTTGGTATGGTTGGACTCGTATCAAAATGAGTGATTGGATTTTATTAATTTTGTCATGTTCCGAGGTACGGGCCCGGGGATTGACTTTTGGATTGACTTTTTAGTTTTTGTTAAAGATTGAAGCTTTATTTTCCGGAATTATTTCCTATGAGTTTTATTTATGATTTAAAGTTATTTCGGCTATATTTGAGCCATACGGAGGTTGTTTAACTCGAGAAAGTCATTTTAGAGTAACAGTCTAGCTTCTTTGAGGTAAGTATCTTGCCTAACTTTCTGTGCGGGAACTACCCTTTATGATTTGAGTCATTTGTACTAATTGTGTCATGTGAAGGCCGTGTACACGAGGTGAGGAGTACGTACTCAGACTTATTTTTGGAAATTTGACCATTTAGGGCTCTTAGGTTCTTATGTTAATTAGATATGAAGTTTTTTTAGCATGTTAAATCCTCCATTTACTAAATTCACCCTTACGTGTCTTATTTGGAATTTATCAATTCATGTTCTACCCTTGTTTCCAATTAAACTTTTATGTGCCTTAATTGAAGTTGTTGCCTTTTTATTGCCTTGTTGCCTTTCCCGTAATTGCTTAACATTAATTGAAGTTATTATCATTTCTTTCGTAATTGCTTAACTTTAATTGAAGTTTTGTTATCCCTTTCATTGTTGACATATTATTATTTGGGGTCATTTATTCATGCTATCTCTCTTATCGTTGAATTGCACTCTTGTGGAATCATTGTTACACATTATCTATCCCTTGTTGAGCTATTCTTGTTGAGACCATTATTCCCTGCTGTGTCTTTCTTTGTGAGCTCGTTCTTGTGTTGATTTACATGCCGTAATCTTGTGTTATCATTGTTGTTGTTGTTGTTGTATCAATGTTTTTGAGCCAAGGACTATTCGTGGTTGTGGTATTGAAACTGTTTTGAGGAAATATTGTTGCATATGAGCGCATATTGTGAAAGTCATTTTATTGCGTTGTTATGTTTTGGCACACGTGGTATTGTTGAGAGGATTGTCGGGGTATTCGCACGTGAGTTGTCCGTGCTGTTGTTATTATTGATATTTGCACATGCAGCGTGACAAGGCGAACTATATATATGGGTTTGCGCATGTGGCGAGACAAGGTGGGAATATTATTGTGCGCATGCGGCGAGACAAGGCGGCATTTACCTTATTATTGTGCGCGTGGCGAGACAATGTGGGATATGTCGGGGAATGATTTGTGATGACTTGTGATGGACAAAGGGCATTGTTATTGTTGATATTTGTATAGTGGTGTGCCTACCTAGTGTGAGTTATACCTTGTACATTTTTTGATGATCGTTTCTTATGTGCCATTTATTGTCTCTACTCTTACTTGTTGACTTGAATTGGGATAGAACACTTACACAAGCATACATGTAATTAATCACCCATGTCGGTTTAAGAAGATGAATCCTGATGTTATTGGCCATTTACATATACTCCCGTTTACTTGCCTTTTGTGTGAGAGTTGTTCTATTGGCACGTGAGTTGTCCGTGTGGTCATGAATCAATATTATGGTTGGCAATTGATTCATCCGTGCGGTTATGAATTGTAATGTGGGCACAAGATGCCAAGTGATTAGGGTTCACGAATTGGGACCCGTGAAATGTGACTATGAGGTGAAGTACCTCAGGGAAATCTTTGATCAAATCTTGTGTTGAAGCGGTTGCTCCTATTGAATTATTACTTGTTCCCTCTACTTGTTTTAATCGGACTTTAACTGTATTTAGCTTACTCTACGATGTTATGACCTATTGTTTCCCTTCTGCCAATTGTTGCTCTTAGTTTCCTATTACGAGCATTCTCTGTTATTGTTAACATGATTAGTTTTATTCTGATATTGTTCCCTGCTAGTTTCACATTCATACTTGTATATGTTATTTGATCTAGTATGTGTCTTGACTATCCCTCGTCACTACTTCACCGAGGTTAGTCTTGATACTTACTGGGTACTGCTGTGGTGTACTCATGTTATGCTTTCTGCACATTTTTATGCAGATGCAGGTACTACGGAGTTGGTTGATCATTAGCTAGCTGTTCGAACTTTGATGTGGAGACTCAAGGTATACATGCTGTCGCGTTTGCAGGCCTCAGAGTCACCTTCTGATATTGTACTTGCACTATTTATTTATATTCCAAAACAGTTGTACTTAGAAGACATTTTAGTAAACTCCGTAGAGCTTATGACTTGTACTACCAGTTTTGGGATATTATATCATATTGGAAATGTTGGAATCATTTAGAAATCTCTGGTTTCTGCTTAATAGTTTGTTGGTTAATCGCTATCATTTAATTATGTAAGTGTTAGGCTTGCCTAGTGATAGAGACTATGTGCCATCACGATATCCTGCGGAGGGAAATTGGGGTCGTGACAACTAGACAAAATTTTCTTCAACCATTTCACCTCACAGATTGTCATTGCCATAGAACGATATTCACCCTTTGCAGGTGATCGAGAGACGACATATTTGTAATGACCCGGCTGGTCGTTTTGAGTTTGATAACCCCGTTCCCCTATTTACTGCTTATTATATGCTCAATTGTTGTTATGTGACTTTCCGGGGTTGTTGGTTTGGTTTCGGAGATGTTTCGGAATGAATTGGGACACTTAGTCCCAAGGTTGGAAGCCTAAGTTGAAAGAGTTGACCGGATGTTGGCTTTTGTATAAATGGCTCAGGAATAGAGTTTTGACAGTTCTGATAGCTCCGTAAGATTATTTTGGTCTTAGGAGTGTGTCCGGATAGTGATTTGGAGGTCCGCAAGTGATTTTGGCTTAAAATGGTGAAAAATGGAAAAATAAAAATTTGGAGAGTTGAGAAGTTTGACCGAGAGTTGACTTTGTGGTGACCGGCCTCAGATTTTAGTTTCGGAAGTTGGAATAGGTCAATTGTTTCATTTATGACCTGTGTTCAAAATTTGAGGTCAATTATAGTTGATTTGCTAGGTTTCGGCATCGAATGTAGAAGTTAGAAGTTCATAAGTTCATTAGGCTTGAATTGGGGTGCTATTCATGTTTTTGATGTGATTTGATGCCTCGACTAAGTTCGTATCGTGTTTTAGGACTTGTTGGTATATTTGGTTGAGGTCCCGGAGGCCTCAGTTGTGATTCAGATCATGTTCGGTGCATTCTGGAACTTGGAAGACTGTTGATTTTGCTAGTGCTAGTATCCTTGTACGCGATCGCGAGAGGAGGATCGCAATCGTGAAGTGTTGTTGGGGCAGCTGGGATTTTTGTTCTATGCGATCACAAGGTAGTGTCTGCGATCGCATATGTTAGAGAGGCAGTGAATCGCGAACGCATGGGTAAGGTCGTGTTCGCGAAGAGGAAATGAGGCAGAAGTCGGGGCCAAGCGCTTTGTTCTTTGCGATCATGTGAAGAGGGCCGCGATCGCGTAGGTCTGGGATTCTGTGAGTCGCGTTCATGTGGGCTTATTTGCATTCACGTAGAGTAACTTTTGGCACTTGAGGATTTGTGCTTCGCGATCGCGAAGTGCTTCCCGCGATCGCAAAGAAGTGCATCTGGGCAGACTCTTAAAAATAAAAATTAAGGGTTTGAGTTATATTTCACAATTTGATTTTGGGAGCTCGGATTGAGGCGATTTTTGGAAGGATTTTCAAGGGATTGATTGGGGTAAGTGATTTTAACCCGGATTTGGTTAAATTATATGAATATATCATTGTTTTCATTATTTAATTAGTGTTTTGGGTTGAAAAATTGGGGAAAACTTGTAGAAACATCCTAGGCTTTAATTTGAGGATTTGAAGGTCGAGTTGTGATCAGAATTGAGTAATTTTGATATAGTTGGACTCGTGGTTGAATGGAGTGTTCGGATTTTTTAACTTTTATCGTATTCCGAGACGTGAGTCCGAGGTTGATTTTTTGAGTTGACTTTTTGACTTTAGATTAATAACTTAGCTTTTTCATATGGAATTGTTCCTATAGCTTGTGTTGATCGTATCGAGTTGTTTGTGGCTAGATTCGAGGTGTTCAGAGGCCGATTCGCGAGGCAAGTGCTTCTTGGAGTAGAGATTTGCACGGTTTGAGGTAAGTAACATTTTTGAACTTTGTTCTAAAGGTACAAATCCCTGAATTATGTGTTATGTGATTGGTGTTGAGGTGACGCATATGGTGGGTGACAGGCATGTGGGCGTGCACCGTTGAAATTGTGATCCAGTTGATTTCGTGGTACTGTGTATCATCAGACCTTGTAGCCATTCATTTGATCTCTATGTGTTAGAGTAATTGAGCTACCGATTCATGTTACAAATCATGTTAGGCTATATGTTTATCCTGTTGAGACCCACTATGGTCATTTCTATTGTTAAATTGTTTGCGTAGATGGAAATTTTGTACTCAGTCACATCTATTATTTGCATATCTTACCTCAGGCTCTGTCACTATTATTGTTGTGTTATATCTCATTGTTTGGGCTCATTGGCATGAGATTTGTGAGCCGAGAGACTGGAGAGATTGATGATTGAGTTGGGGCCTGAGCGTTGTGTGTGAGTGAGATATGTGGATAGGGCTGCACGCCGTAGCAGGCCTTATGACTATATGTCGATCGGGATGCACGCCGTAACAGGCCTTATGACTATATGTGGATTGGGTTGCACGTCGCAAGAGGCATTATGGTTATATGTTGATTAGGTTGCATGCTGCAACAGGCCTTATGGCTATATTTGGATCGGGTTGCACGCCGCAACAGGTCTTATAGGCTTTATTATTATTGATGAGATTAGGCTGCACGCCGCAGCAGGCACCGTACAGTGCTGAGTGACTGAGTGTGACAGGCGAGAATTGAGACAGTCAGATTGAGTGCTCTGAGAGTGTGAGTACGTATGGTTTTCATTGTGTTGCATCACATACGGTATTCATATTGGCATATCGATATAAATATGTCATATCCCTCATATCACTCACACTTGGCATATTTTATCTGTGTTGAGCTTAACTGTTAAACCTGGAAGCATGTCTACATTTCTTGTATTGTGTAGTTTATGGGTTTTCTTGGAGATATTATTATCCTATTTCCTGTCATTTCTGTACTATTAAACTCTGTATTTGTACTATATTGGTTGAGCTCATCACTGCTTTCATCCCAAAGGTTAGACTTGTTACTTATTGAGTTGGGTGTACACACGCTACACTCTGCACTTCGTGTGCAGATCCGGGCATTTTTTGGGTGCCGTGGTTGCTTAGCTTGTAGTTTTTATCCTTTCGGATATCCTCGAGGTAGCTGCTTTGTCGTTCGTAGACCTTGACTCTCCTCCTCTATCTCTTAGTTTTACTTGTACTATTCTACCATCCTAGATGGTGTTTCAGACTATGTTATTGTATAGATGCTCATGTACTCAGTGACACCCGGAATTTGGGAAAATCTATATTCAAGTCACAATTGTTTATATCGGCTATTTATGAGAGTTATTACTGTTAAACTTGTTTTATCTTATTTTTAATATAAAAATGCCTAGTTTTATTGGGATTGTCGGCTTGCCTAGTTCTGTGATAGGCGCCATCACGACATGTGGAGTTTTGGGTCGTGACAAGTTTGTATCAAAGCCTATGTTACATAGGTCTCACTAGTCATGAGCAGGTTTAGTAGAGTCTTGCGGATCGGCACAGAGATGTTTGTACTTATCTTCGAGAGGCTGCCAAACCCTTAGCAAAACTTCACTTTCTTGTATTCTTGTCGTGCGAATTTATTGATTCTGGCAATTAAGCTTCTGTTATTCTATTCTCTCATAGATGGCGAGGACACGTGCTACCAGATCAGGCGGATGGTTACTAGTACCACCAGCTAGGGCCGCGATAGAGGCTGAGGTGCAGCTCGTATAGCACCTAGAGCAGCACCTGTAGACGCACCAGTTGCTCCAGCTCAGGAGCAAATTCCAAATGTTGTTGAGACGGTGGGGCCAACTCATGCACCTACTGCGCCCATTGTGATTACAGGCCTTTAGGAGGATTTGGCTTAGATATTGACTATTTGCACTAGCTTTAATCAGGCGATTTTAGTCCAGGCCTCACCAGCCACTTCTCAGGTCGGGGGAGGTGCTCACACTCCCGCCGCCTGCTCAGATGGCTCGTCCAGTTCATTATGGTTCATCAGCTATCCATGGTTCATACAGTGCTCACCCAGGTTAGTCATCTCTCAGTGCTCTCCTAGCTCAGAGTTCATCTCGTGCTCCTTCAGTTCGGAGTTCATCTGCACCAGGTTCTTCTAGCGGTTATTCCGGTTCTCGGGATCTGATTCAGTCACTACCACCATTGACGGATCGGGGTTGCTACGAGTGTGAGGAGCTTGGACACGTGAGAAGGTGTTATCCCCGTCTCTTAGGAGGTTCAGTTCAACAGAGGGGTCAGACTACGACTTCTTCACCAGTTACTTCACCACCCGTGCAGCCAGCTCGTGATGAGGCTCAAGAACCTAGAGGTCTCCCTAGATGGGAAGGCCGATCAGGTGGTGGTCAGGCTTGATTCTATGCTATTCCTACCCGGCCAGAGGCTATTGCTTCAGATACAGTGATCACAGGTATTGTCTCAGTATGTCACAGGGATGCTTTTATATTATTTGATCATAGTTCTACTTATTCGTATGTATCATCATATTTTGTTAATTATTTGGATATGCCCCGTGAGTCCTTAGTCTCACTTGTTCATGTATCTATGCTGGTGGGAGATACTATTGTTGTGGACCGTGTTTATCAATCATGTGTGGTGACTATTAGGGGATTGAAGACTAGAGTTGATCTATTATTACTTAGTATGGTTGATTTCGACATGATTTTGGGTATGGATTGGTTTTCTCCATGTCATGTTATTCTAGATTGTCATGCAAAGACCATGATATTGGTGATGCTGGGGTTGCCGAGGATCTAGTAGAGAGGTTCTCTAGATTATGTTGCCAGCAGGGTGATTTCTAATCTGAAGGCCCGACGGATGGTTGGGAAGGGATGTTTGTCGTATTTGGCCTTTGTGAGGGATGTTGGAAATGATACTCCTACTATTGATTATGTTACGGTAGTGCGAGACTTTTTGGATGTGTTTCCTGCAAACCTGTCTGGCATGCCACCCGACAAGGATATCGATTTTGGTATTGACTTGGTTCCGGGCACTCAGCCCATTTTTTTCCTCCGTATTATATGGCACCATCAGATTTGAAGGAATTGAAAGATCAACTCCAAGAGCTTCTTTAGAAGGGTTTTATTAGGCCTAGTGTGTCTCCTTGGGTGCACCGATTCTTTTTGTGAAGAAAAAGAATGGTACTATGCGGATGTGCATCGACTATAGGCAGTTGAACAAAGTTACAATCAAGAACAAGTCTTCTTTGTCATGCATTGATGATCGATTTGACCAGCTTCAGGAAGCGAGGGTATTCTCTAAGATCAATTTGAGGTATGGGTATTACCGGTTGAAGATTCGAGACTCAAATATTCTGAAGACGGCGTTCAGGACCTGCTACGATCACTATGAGTTCCTTGTGATGTCTTTTGGGCTGACCAATGCCCCAGCAACATTCATACATCTGATGAACAATGTATTTCAGCCATATCTTAATTCGTTTGTCATAGTATTCATTGATAATATCCTAGTGTACTCACGTAGCTAGGAGGAGCATGCCCAACATTTGAGGATTGTGCTAGAGAGGTTGAAGGAGGAGAAGCTTTATGACAAGTTATCCAAGTGTGAGTTTTGGCTCAGCTCAGTGGAGTTCTTGGGGCACTTGGTGTCTAGTGAGGGGATTAAGGTGGATCCTAGAAGATAGAGGCAGTTCAGAGTAGGCCCAGACCATCTTCAGCTACTGATATTCAGAGTTTTTTCGGCTTGGCCAGATATTATCGTCGCTTTGTAAAGGGTTTCTCGTCCATTGCAGAGCCTTTGACCAAATTGACCCAGAAGGTGCTTTATTCAGGTGGTCAGATGAATGTGAGGAGAGCTTTCAGACGCTCAAGACTAACTTGACCACAACTATAGTTCTAGTTTTGCATCCAGCGTCAGACTCTTATACAATGTATATTGATGCTTCTTCGATTGGTATTGGGTGTGTCTTGATGCAGGAGGGTATAGTGATTACTTATGCTTCACGCCAGTTAATGCCTCATGAGGAAAACTACCATGTTCATGATTTGGAGTTCGCAACCATCATTCACGCATTGAATATTTGGAGGCATTATCTCTATGATGTGTATTGTGAGGTAATTATGGATCATCGGAGTCTCCAGCACTTGTTCAAATAAAAGGATCCAAATTTGAGGCAGCGAAGATGGTTGGAGTTGCTAAAGGACTATGATATTACCATTCTGTATTATCCCAGGAAGGCCAATATGGTGGCTGATGCGTTGAGCAGAAAGGCAGTGAGTATGGGTAGCCTTGCATTTGTTCCTGTTGATGAGAGACTGCTTGCATCAGATGTTTAACCCTTGGAAAATCAGTTCGTGAGATTAGATATTTCGGAGCCCAGTCAGGTTCTAGCTTGTGTGGTTTCTCGATCTTCCTTATATGATCGAATCAGAGAGCGTAGGTATGATGATCTCCATTTACTTGTCCTTAATGACACGATTTAGCACGTTGATGCCAAGGATGTTACTATTGCAGATCATGGGGTATTGCGGATGCAAGGTCGCATTTGTGTGCCCAATGTTGATGGGAAACGTGAGTTGATTCTTGAGGAGGCCACAATGCACTGTATTCCATTCATCTGGGTGCCACAAAGATGTATCAGGACTTGAGGCAGCACTATTAGTTGAGGAGGATGAAGAAAGACATAATGGCGTTTGTAGCTCGGTGCCTAAATTGTCAGTAGGTGAAGTACGAGCCTTAGAGATCGGGCTGATTGCTTCAGAGGCTTGAGATTCCTGAGTGGAAATGGGAGCATAACACCATGGACTTCGTAGTTGGACTCCCACGGACTTCGAGGAAGTTTGATGCTATTTGGGTGATTGTGGATCAGTTGACCAACTCCGCGCAATTCATTCCTGTTAGGACTACTTATTCCTTAGAGCGGTTGGTTGAGATCTATATCCTCAAGATTGTTCGCCTTCACGGTGTGCCGGTGTCCATCATTTCAGATCGGGGCACGTAGTCTACATCGTAGTTTTGGAGAGCAGTGAAGCGAGAGTTGGGCACATGGGTTGAGTTGAGTACAACATTCCTCCCTTAGATGGACTGACAGTCCGAGAGGACTATTCAGATATTGGAGGATATGCTACGCGTTTATGTCACAGACTTCGGGGGTTCTTGGGATTAGTTTTTGCTGCTTGCCGAATTCTACCAATCGAGCATTTAGATGGCTCCGTATGAGGCTTTGTATGGGAGGCGGTGTCAGTCTTTGGTGGGTTGGTTTGAGTCGGGTGAGGCTAGGTTATTGGGTACTGACTTGGTTCAGGATGCTTTGGACAAGGTTAAGTTTATTTTGGATCATCTCCGCATAGTGCAATCTAGACAAAAGAGTTATGCCGATCGGAAGGTTCGTGATGTTGCTTACACTGTGGGGGAGAAGGTACTACTCTGAGTTTCACCCATGAAGGGTGCTATGAGATTTGGGAAGAAGGGCAAGTTGAGCCCTCGGTACATTGGCCCGTTTGAGGTGCTTGAGAGGATTGGAGAGGTGGCTTATAGGCTTGCATTTCCGCCTAGTATGTCGAGTGTTTATCAAGTGTTTCATGTTTCAATACTCCGGAAGTATGTCAGTGATCCGTCTGATGTTGCTGTGTATGGCGGGAGCTAGCATTGAAGACGTACCTACATTCCGGTTTTAGTTGCCTCTTGTTCATGGTAGCTTTATACTTATGAAAAATCTGTTTATGTATATTTCGGACAGATGATGTATTTATTTCATACTAGCTTTGTAAACTCTAAATCTTAGAAGTGCATGATTTGTACTACCAATCCTTGGGAATTCTTTGTATAAAAGTTCAGTTATTTCTTCATTTATTTTCTCATTAAGTCTCAATGAAATGGATTATTGTTGCTAATTGGCTTACCTAGCGGGTTTGGTTAGGTGCCATCACCATTAGTTGGATTTCGGGTCGTGACAAGTTGTTATTAGAGCTCTAGGCTCACAGGTTCTACAAGTCATGGGAAAGTGTCTAGTAGAGTCTTGCGGATCGGTATGATGACGTCCATACCTATGTTCGAGAGGCTACATGGCATTTAGGATAAAATTCCCATCTTTCCTTCCTTATCGTGAGACATTGATTTAGTTGGAAGCGTATCTCTTTGAATTCCTTCCACTCACTCATATGCGTACGTGAGCGCTCAGTATCAGTTGTGCATCGACGGCTTGTGATTCCATGGATGAGGTGCGAGATATGTTTTTTGTGTACTGATGATGGGCCAGTCTAAAGGACTTGAGGCTGGTTTTGGACCGCAACTTAGGCTCGGTAGTTTCAGTTGTGTGAGCATGTGCTTTTGTACTTATATGTTCGGTAGTGTCCCTAGGAGTGGATTTGGTGGCTCGATGAGTGGTTGGATGGCTATATGATGAATTATGATGTGACTGCATGATGTGTTCAGATGGTTTGAATGTGACGAGAAGAGTTTGCTTGAGATGTAAAAGGACTATTGGGTGCTTGATTTCTGTCTTGATGTGACATACAATCTCGAGTTATTAGTGTGTTGAAGGATCTTTCATGTTGTTTAATTGTGGAACGAATCAGATTCTTATGTCTTGTTGATGTGTTCAGAATCAGGAAGATTAACTAATTACGTAGTAGTTGTGAGTGTAAAAGGGTATAGAGGGATGTTAGTTTGAGGCAAAGCAGGTGGGCTATCACCTACGGGGTAATTTACCGATGTGTGATCCTTATGATGTTGTGTGGAGGATTTCTTTTCTACCAGTGGGTTATAGGTATTGCGATTTGAGTTTGGATTGGTTGAGAAAGTTGACCTGACTGTCACGAGGATGAATGAGAGCTTAGCAGATGATTTGAGGTACAATATGGTTTGTGCTATAAGAGCTTATGAAGGATTTAGTTGAATCTCACTGCTATATTATGACAGTAATAGAGTATGGGCACTGTTAGTTATTGAATGTTTTGATCTATGGCTTTGAGACAAGTGGGGGAGTCGACTATTGACGAGTTGATTGCACGGTTATGTGTTGTATTGGTTTCGGTCTGAGGCATACTTATGGACTTGTTATGACCTGCAGAAGCTGGTTTTGAGGATGACTTAAGCAAGGAAAATTTTGGATGCATGATGTATTGCACTTTATGGGTATATGGGAATCATGGAATGATTTAGTTGTTATTCGTGAAGGATGTAGTGCGCATGGAGTAGGAATTTGCTTGGTTGCTTAGAGGTGTGGATTACTTCTTTGGATGTCGTCGTGCTAATGAGGTACATGTCGTTCGGCCCATTTGGGCGGTGCAATTGAGATTTGAGCAAAGTGGATGACTCTCAAGAAGGTTCTATTGGGTTCAGGAGTTATATGTAGCAGTTGGGAATTTTCAAGATTTATATATGGCTAGAATCTAATATTTACATTGGATGGTGTCGGGACTTGTGGTATTTCTATATCATGGTGGATTCTATATTTCAGTATCATAAGGGTAAAAGGAACAACTTTAAATTTGTAGAGGGTCTCTTCAGAGTGGGTGTCTCGGTTGTGGTATTTTTGGGGTGCTTAAGAGGGAATACAACAACTTATGGACCTTAGGGCAGTGTGGTTTTATGCTAGGATATCTTGTGGTGAGCTTGGGGTAAGGATCGTGGTGTTCTAGCAAGGACAAATGTCAACTTGAGGGTAATTCGGAAGGAACTCGGAGAAATAGGACAGATTGGTAGTAGGTTGGATCAACACGGTAATGGATATGATCTGTTCTTTAGATACTTATGATGTGGTGAGTCTCTACAGGTGTTTTGGGGCAATATTCCTGGGTTTGGCGACCTGCGTGGCTTGGTTGAGTTACAGAGATTTAGTTATGATGGCTCGATTATGTGCAAATGGATTTCAAAGAATTCTCGATGGTTTCTACCACGGTTTGAGATGGATATTTCCTACTGGCATGAGGAGCATGTTGTTTGTTATGATTTTCTCCTGGATGGGATCAAATGGAAGGTTTCTGACTGATCGAGTATGTATTCTGTTGGTGACTCAGAGTTGATTATGACATCCTCATACTTTTAATATGATGGCATGATAGATGCAGTGTGTTGTGTGGGATTGAGATATGCATGTGCAAGGTAACGATTCAGTTTTGAAGGGAAGGTCATGAATTCTTAGACAACATGGACGGTTTTAAAATACTAGATGACTGCTATTACTACTTGCTATTGCCTGAGAAGGGTCCGTATTTCAGAAGGCGCACTGTGTTCTGACTTAAGGATGCTTCATTGGTATTGCGGTACTCGCCTGGTTGATCGACTGCTGATATTCAGATTTTGCTATGTGGCGTGGAAGAATTATAGAAGTATTTCTCGTGGGGATGATTATGTATGAGGGATGTGTTAGTCATTCGAGTAATGGAGTTGTGATCAGATATGGTGATTCCTGTGTTCTATGGACTTGGAGACTGGGAGTTCTCAGATATGGTGATTCGTGCGTTCATGTGTTATTCATTCGAGTGTTCTATGCAAGTTCGGCCTTCAACTTCTTTATTCTTGGACCAGTGGAGACCGAAAAACATTCTTTAATACAAATCCATAAATCTTCATTGACTTCTATGTATGGTATAGACGAACGCAATGTAGGCTCAATAGTATTCAGAATCCAAGAAACCAACAACGAGTTGATGGTCCACCAATCTTCAAGATCCGGAGACTTCTCATCCGGTCTCCTGATTGTTCCATCAATAAACCTAAACTTCATCCTTGCCCTCAAGGCGGTCCTTATAGACCTTGCCCATTCATCATAGTTTTATCTCTTTAGAGCCACCTGTGTTATCAAAATCTTAGGATTGTCATTAGATGTTAAATCGTATGGAGATATGGTCTTTCATTTGTTTGTTTTGTCACCACCACTGGTCCCTCCTGTAGCAGCGACATCTTTACCATTGATCCCTTCCATTTGTATCACTCCAAGTTCCTTATGGTTTGGCTCGGCCTTGGCTCTAATACCATACCAAACACGCAAGCACACAATGGCCAACTGTGGGAGAGAAAGGCTTGCCTTCTTCTATTGATTAACAAGAATATATATATACAAGTCAAGTAGTAAACCTTAGTCCTAACAAATATGTAAAACTAGTCCTAACAAATATGGAAAAGGAAAACTCTCATAGTCCTAAAAATACAATGTTCCCCACATGCACACGCTTTGATAGTATCATTATAACTTGTGGTGTGGAAGATGTCATAATATTTTTATGATTAAAAGAGTATGTCATTAAGGATATAATGAAAAGTTTAAATTAAAGTATTTTAAAATGTGAAAATGGGTCATTTTCTATTAAAATGGACTAATATAAAAAGAGCGTCTTAACAAATGGAACAAAAAGAATATATATTAAAATGTTAAAACTAGAATGATCAAATTAAATTGAATCTTTAAAGTTATAAATTTAAGAATGATACGCATGTCAAATCCTTGACCATAGTTGTCGATGAAGTTTTAGTTAGGTAAAAGTAAATGTTTGCTAAGTCTTTTTATATATTTGGTTACATAAAATGAAGAAAATATGTATTACTTACTGTGATGACCCGATAGGTCATTTTGAATTTTAGCCTTTATTTCCATATTTCGAGACCTCGATAAGATCCGTTTAGTATTTCTCGATTTGCGTGCGCAGTCCGTGTCTTATTTTAGAAAGTTTTTATGTGAAAAATTAAAAAAAATATGAATTTTAGCCTTAAAAATGATTTGAGTTGACTATGGTAAAAATTTTATTAAACGAACCCGGATCGGTATTTTGACGATCTCTATGGGTCTTTCTCATGATATTAGACTTGGGCGTATGCCCGGAATTGAATTCAGAAGTCCATAACTTGTTTTGATGTGAATTGTTGAAAACCAATTATTAGAAGGTTTAATGAATTCCGAAGTTTGACCATAGGTTGACTTTATAGCTACCGGGTTCATATTTCGGTTCCGGAACTTGGTATAAGTTCATTTTACTATCTAAGACTTGTATGCAAAATTTGGTGCATAACGGAGTTGATTTGATATGATTCGGACGCTCGTTGTGAATTTGAAATCTCTTTAGTTTCTTTAAAAATTTCATGTATTTAGATGTCCGATTCGTAGTTCTAGGTATTATTTTGGTATTTTGATCTGGCGAGCAAGTTCATATGATGTTATTACAGTTCTGTGCATATTTGGTTTGGAGCCCGAGGGGCTCAGGTGAGTTTCGGATAGGCTACGGATCAATTTGGACTTAGAGGATCTGCTGGTTCAGCTATTGCCGATGTCTAGTGTTTTGTGCTTCGTGATTGCGAAGCTACTCTCGCGATCGCGAAGGGGAACTTAGGTCTATGGTGGATTTCATCTACGCAGACGCGGAGAAGTGGTCGCGAACGCGAAGCATCGGAGGGATTACCCTTCACGAACGCGACCCTTCACTCGCGCACGCGATGTGTTAGGTGAGATTCTAGGGGAGGCAGGGGTTGTTCTACGGGAGCGCGATCCTAGGCTCGTGAACGCGAAGGCAAGAGGGGATAGGCCATCATGAACACATACAACCTTTGGCGAATGCGAAGGCCATTGGACCGTAATGCTTTGCAATCGCATCAGGTGTCTCGCAAACGCGATGAACACCTAACGCCTAGTCTATAAAACT
Organism: Nicotiana tomentosiformis; assembly: GCF_000390325.3. Lineage (NCBI taxonomy): Eukaryota > Viridiplantae > Streptophyta > Magnoliopsida > Solanales > Solanaceae > Nicotiana > Nicotiana tomentosiformis. The sequence continues at coordinate 10,971,288 of NC_090814.1, forward strand.
CCTAAAAATCGGGAATCATCTAATTTTTTGCCATTTTCAAGTTTGAGCTCGGCTTAGAGGCAATTTTGAAGAGGTTTTTCATCCAAAGTTCATATGTTAGTAGAGTTTAATTTGTTTCCTTACATTTTCATGAACACCCATTGATTTAAATTTTAATCTATGATTTTTCATGGTAGAAAATTAGGGATTTAGGTAGAAATTGGGAGTTTTGAAATTTTTTAAGATTTAGACCTCAAATTGAGGTCGAATTTTGAAACTAATCACATAACCGGGTTCGGGATGAATGGGTAATCGGGTTTTGGTCAGAATCTCGATTTTGACCAAGCGGGCCCGGGTTTAACTTTTGTTGACTTTTTCCAAAAATATTAAATATTGAATCTTTTTCACTGGTGGGTAGTTTCTAAAACTTAATTTGAATTATTTGAATTGTTTTTTTTAGATTTGATTGGTTTGGAGGCTAATTCTAGAGGAAAAGTCGCGGTTGAGCATTGATTTGGTTGCAGAGTGAGGTAAGTGTCGTGGTTCACCTTGACTTGAGGGATTATGGATTGTTGGTTTATCTACGTGTTTTATGTGTGGGTACAACGTATATGTGAGGTGAAGAGTACTTATGCGTTGTCATTGGGTTAGAGCATGATAGTGGAACATGTTTCTTTGTATTTTATTGTTTTGTTAATTATGATATCCATGCTTAGGTTAGATTATTACTTCTTTTATTATTCGTTTCGTATTAATTTCTTATTTCAAAGTTGTTGAATATTTTCAGAAGTTGAAGTTTGATATCATGGCACCATATTTGAATTTAAATCATTTTCCGCATTATTTATTATTCGAATTCATATTATTATTATTACATGGTGAGGATGAGAGTAAAAGCGAGAAGGGTGATGCCGTTCCATTTCATTCATATTATCATTATTACATGTTAAGGAAGAGAGTAAAAGCATGAAGGGTGATATCATTCCATTTCATTCATATTATTATTACATGGTGAGGACGAGAGTAAAAACACGAAGGGTGATGCCGTGCCACTTCATTCATATTATTATTACATGGTGAGGACGAGAGTAAAAGAACAAAGGGTGATGTCGTGCTATTTTCCTATCAATTATTTGACCGACTTTGTATTTTTGGTGATTTAATTGGTTATTTCATGATTTCATACTTGTCGTATTTGTTATATCTTTCCCTTTTGCATGTCCCCTCCCAGTAGGTACGTTATCATTCTATGTTATTATTGTTGCTTTATATACACTTATACAGGTATATTTACGTAGGTGTCTAGTCATATCCCCGTCACTACCCCGTCGACGTTAGGCTCGACACTTACGCAGTACATTGGGTCGGTTATACTCATACCACACTTCTGCACTTCTTGTGCTAGTACTTGTATTTGTCCTAGCGGTGCTCAGTTATTTTCTGCTCGGATTCTGTCACAGTTGGGGACTTGAGGTATAGCTGCATGGCATCCGCAACCCTGAAGTGCCCTTCCCTTCTATCTTTATTGTTTTATTGAGTTTCGAAACAGTTGTACTTTGTTCAGACCTTATTTGTATCACTCTAGATGCTCATGTATTCGTGACTCAAGGTTCTGGGATATGTTTAGATTTTATTTTTCGGTGTTATATTTTTCTGCTTTAGAGTTTTATCGTTACAATTGTTAATATTTTGTTTTCAACTGTTAAAATCGGTTAATTATCTATTTCACGTCAGCTTGCCTAGCAAGTGGTTGTTAGGCACTATCATGACCGTGAGGTTGGGATTTCGGGTCATGACATGTTGGTATCCGAGCAGTAGATTGCTTAGGTCTCACGAGGCATAAGCAAGCTTAGTAGAGTCTAGAGGATCGGTACGGAGACATATGTACTTATCTTCTAGAGGCTATGGAGTTTTAGGAAAAATTTCACTTCTTTCTTTCCCTATCACGCGATATTGTTCTATAAGTGATGTTTGAATCATTCCATTCTTGTTCTCTCGCAGATGGTGAGAACACACACAACATCTATAGTCGGGCAGAAGCCGGAGCCCCCTGTTGCAGCCACTACCATGGGTAGAGGGCGAGGCAGAGGCAGAGGCAGAGCTCAGCCCAGAGCACAAGCAATATCACGCATAGTGGAGCCTTAGATTGATCATAAGGAGGAGAGCTTAGACCGTATTAGTAGGACCAGCTCAAGTCCCGGAGGGATTTATAGCCACTCTAGTGCTTTAGGATGCTCTAGTCTGCTTGGTGTGACTTATGGAGAGTGTGGCCCAGACCGGTACATTTCCGATGGCATCAGCCATCTATCAGGCTAGGGGAGGAGCACAGACTCTCGCTACTCACACTCCAGAGTAGATGGCTCCCCTATATAAGACTTCAGCAGCCCATCCAGTCGGAGTAGTTCATCTGGTTGTTGCGGCACAGACCGGGGAGAGGCCCGCGATGTCTACTAAGGAATTGATAAGATTAGAAAAGTTCATAAAGCTCTTCCCCATTCACTTTAGTGGTTCACCCTCTGAGGACCCACATGATTACTTAGACCGTTGCCACGAGGTATTGCACAACATGGGTATTGTTGAGACTAATGGGGTCGACTTTGTAGTGTTTTGGATGACCGGTTCTGCTAAGAGATGGTGGAGAGATTATGCGTTGACCAGGCCAGCTTCTTCACCTTCACTTACCTGGGATCAATTTTCCCATCTATTTCTAGAGAAGTTTATTCCTTTCATTGTGAGAGCAGAGTATCGCAGGTAGTACGAGCGCCTTCAGTAGGGTAGCACAACTGTTACCCAGTATGAGACCCGATTTATGGACCTAGCTCACCATGCATTTATCGTACCTCTACTAAGAGGGAGAGAGGTAGAAGATTCATTGATAGACTCACTTTTAGTATCAGGCTACAGATGGCCAAGGAGATCGAAGATGATATTTCTTTCCAGAGGGCCGTAGAGATTATTAGACGGATCGAGATGGTTCTTGGTCAGCAGAGGGGGCTGGTGTCTGATAAGGGGCCTCGTCATTTTGGTGGTTTCAATGGTGCCTCATCTGGAAGTAGGGGTACCTTTGGTAGAGTCCATTCTCCTAGGCCATTTCAGTCAGCACTTCAGGTATCCAACAGTGCTTCAGGTAGTCGTGGTCCTTATGTACCTCATCCTGAGCAGCTAGCCTATAGTTCACCATCAGCTCTTATTAGTGCACCTTTGATCTAGAGTTATCAAAGTGGTTATCTACAAAGAAAGGGCCAATTCCAGGGTCAACAGTCACAGCAGTCGAGAGCTTGTTACACTTGTGGAGATTTGAGGCACCTTTCTAGATTTTGTCCCAGATCATTAGGCATCATGCCACAACAGAGTTATCGTGCCTTGGTTCTGGCACTGATTGCTTCACCGCCTGCTAAGCCAACTAGAGGTGGCGGTCAGGCCATTAGAGGTAGAGGTCAGGCCGTTAGAGGTGGAGGACAGCCAGCTAGAGGCCGTCTGAGAGGTAGAGGTCAGAGTGGTGGGGCCTAGCCCCATTTTTATGCATTCCCAGCTAGACCTGAGGCGGAGTCATCTTGCGCCGTTATCACAGGTATTGTTCCAGTTTGCCATAGAGATGCTTCAGTTCTATTTTATTGGGCTCTAATTATTCTTATGTGTCATCCTATTTTGTTTCATATTTGATTGTACCTCATGATTATTTGAGTGCTCCTGTGTATGTGTCCACTCCTGTGGAAGATTCAATTGTTGTAGACCATGTTTATCACTCGTGTGTGATTACTATTAGGAGTCTTGAGACTAGTGTAGACCTCCTGCTTCTTGATATGTTAGACTTTGATGTTATTTTGTGCATGGATTGACTTTCACCTTATCATGCTATATTGGATTGTCATGCCAAGACGGCAACCTTATCCATGCCGGGGTTGCCTCAATTAGAGTGGAGAAAAACTCTTGCCCATTCTACTAGTAGGGTTATTTCTTGTATGAAGGCTCAGTGTATGGTCGAGATGGGATGTCTAGCTTATTTGGCTTATATTCGCTATTCTAGTGCGGAGGTTCCTTCCATGGTTTCAGTACCAGTTGTGCGTGAGCTCTCAAAGGTGTTTCTTGCAGATCTATCGAGGATGCCACCCGACAAAGATATTGACTTCTATATTGACTTGGTTTCGGGCACTCAGCCCGTTTCTATTTCACTATACCGTATGGCCTACCTGAGTTGATGGAACTGAAGGAGCAGTTGCAGGATTTGCTTGATAAGGGATTCATTAGACCTAGCGTCTCACCCTAGGGTGCGCCGGTGTTGTTCGTGAAGAAGAAGGATGGTTCAATGAGGATGTGTATAGAGTATCGGCAGTTGAACAAAGTCACCATCAAGAACAAGTATCCGTTGCCGAGGATTGATTACTTATTTGATCAGCTTCAAGATGCCAAAGTGTTTTCGAAGATTGATTTGAGATCTAGCTACCATCAGTTGAAGATTAGGGCATCGGATGTCCCTAAGACAACTTTTCGGACTCGGTACGTGCATTATGAGTTCCTAGTGATGTCATTTGGGTTGACAAATGCCCCGACATCATTTATGGATTTAATGAATCGGGTATTTAAGGCTATCTGGATTCTTTTGTGATTGTATCCAATGATGATATTTTGATATACTCCCGTAGTCGAGAGGAGCATGAGCAGTATTTTCGGGTTGTATTTCAGACTCTAAGAGATAGTTAGTTATATGCCAAGTTTTCAAAGTGTGAGTTTTGGTTGGATTCAGTTTCCTTTTTGGGACATGTTGTATCGTCCAAGGGCATTAAAGTGTATCCTAAGAAGATTGAGGCAGTTCAGAACTCACTTAGACCTACTTCAGCTACAGAGATTCGGAGCTTCCTGGGTTTGATGGGTTATTATAGCCGGTTCGTGGAGGGATTTTCATCCATAGCAGCCCCATTGACTAGATTGACCCAGAAGGGTGCCCTATTCAGGTGGTCCAATGAGTGTGAGTTGATCTTTCAAAAGCTCAAGACTACTTTGACTACATCCCAAGTATTAGTGTTGCCCACAGGTTCAGGATCCTACACGGTGTATTGTGATGCATCGCGTATTAGACGTAGTGCAGTGTTGATGCAGGATGGTAGGGTGATTCCATACGCATCGTGGCAACTGAAGGTTGATGAGAATAATTACCATGTTCATGACTTAGAGTTGGAAGCCATTATTCATACATTGAGGATTTGGAGGCATTGCATCTATGGCGTGTCGTGTGAGGTATTAACAAATCATTAGAGTCTACAATATTTGTTCCAGCAAAAGGAGCTCAACTTGAGGTAGCGGAGGTGGTTGGAGCTATTGAAAGACTATGATATTACCATTTTGTATCATCCCGGGAAGACCAATGTGGTTGTCGATGCCTTGAGTAGAAAGGCTGTGAGTATGGGTAGCCTTGCATATATTCCAGTTGGTGAAAGACCGCTAGCATCATATATTTAGGCCTTGGCCAATCAGTTTGTGACGTTAGATATTTTAGAGCCTAGTCAGGTTCTAGCTTGCGCGGCTACTCGGTCTTCTTTGTATGAGCACATCATAGAGCATTAGTATGATGATCCCCATTTTCTTGTCCTTAAGGACATGGTGCAACACAGTGATTCCAAGCATGTTACTATTGGAGATGATGAGGTATTGCAGATGCATGGTCAGATTTGTGTGCCCAATATGGATGGGCTTCGGGCGTTGATTCTTGAGGAGGCCCACAGTTCACGGTATTTCATTTATCCGATTGCCGCCAAGATGTATCAGGATTTGAGGCAGCATTATTGGTGGAGAAGAATGAAGAAGGATATAGTTTCATATGTGTCTTGGTGTTTGAATTGCCAGTAGGTAAATTACAAGCATCAGAGGCCTGGCGGGTTGCTTCAGAGACTCGAGATTCCCAAGTGGAAGTGGGAGCGTATTACCATGGATTTCGTTATTGAGCTCCCACAGACTTTAAGGAAATTTGATGCAGTATGGATCACTATGGACAGGTTGACCAAGTCGGCAGATTTCATTCCAGTAGCAGTTACCTATTCTTCAGAGCGGTTGGCTGAGATCTATATCCCTGAGATTTCTCTTCTTCATGGTGTGCCGGTATCAATTATCTCTGATAGGGATACCCAATTCACATCGCACTTCTGTAGGGACGTACAGTGTGAGTTATGCACACAGGTTGAGTTAATTACAACATTTCTCTCCCAGATGGATGGACAATCCGAGCGCACCATTAAGATATTGGAGGTTATGCTTCGTGCCTGTGTTATAAAATTTAGGGGTTCTTGGGATCAGTTCTTGTCGCTTGCGGAGTTTGCCTATAGGAACAACTACCAATTAAGTATTCAGATGGCTTATTATGAGGCGTTATATGGGAGGCGGTGTCGTTCGCCAGTTGGTTGGTTTGAGCTGGGAGAGGCTCAGTTGTTAGGTACCGATTTAGTTCAGGATGCCTTGGAAAAGGTCAAGACGATTCAGGATCGACTTCGCACAGCTTTGTCTAGGCAGAAGAGTTATGCCGATCATAGAGTTCGTGATGTTACATGCATGGTTGGAGAGAAGGTTTTGCTCCGGGTTTAACCCATGAAGGGTGTGATTAGGTTTGGAAAGAAGGGCAAGTTGAGCCCTAGGTATATCAGACCCTTTGAGATCTTGAGAGAGTTGGTGAGGTAGTACAAGCTTGCATTGACACCTAGTTAATCAGCAGTTCACCCAGTTTTCCATATCTCCATATTCTGCAAGTATCACGGTGATCCGTCCCATGTATTAGATTTCATCTCAGTCCAATTGGACAAGGATTTGACTTACGAAGAAAAGCCGGTGGCCATTCTAGCACGACAAGTCCGGAAGTTGAGGTCTAAGAGTTATCCTTCTGTTAGAGTGTAGTGGAGAGGTCAGCCGATTGAGGCAGCTACATCCGCATCCGATGTGCGTAGTAGATACCCACACCTTTTTACTAGTCTAGGTACCTTTTTATGTCTGTTCGAGGATGAAAATTTATTTTAGAGGTGGAGAATGTGATGACCTGATAGGTTATTTTGATTTCTAGCCTTTATTTCCTTGTTTCGAGACCTCAATTAGCTCCGTTTAATGTTTCTCGATTTGCGTGTGCAGTTCATGTCTTATTCTAGAAAGTTTTTATGTTAAAGTTTGAAGAAAATATGAATTTTAGCTTTAAAAATAATTTGAATTGACTACGGTCAATATTTTGTGTAAACGGACCCAGATCAATATTTTGACAATCCCAGTGAGTCCGTATCGTGATGTTGGACTTAGGAATATGCCCAAAATTGAATTCGGAAGTCCTTAACTTGTTTTGACGTGAATTGTTGAAATCTAGTAATTAGAAGTTTTAAAGAATTCTAAAGTTTGACCATAGGTTGACTTTATAGCTACCGGGTTTGAATTTCGGTTCCGGAACTTGGTATAGGTTTATTTTACTATTTAAGACTTGTCTGCAAAATTTGGTGCAAAACGGATATGATTTGATATGATTTGGACGCTCTGTTGGGAATTTGAAAGTTCTTGAGTTTCTTTCAAAATCTCATGCATATTGATGTTCGATTCGTAGTCTAGGTGTTATTTTTATATTTTGATCACACGAGCGAGTTCGTATGATGTTATTACACTTGTGTCCATGTTTGGTTTGGAGCTCGAGGGGCTCGCGTTAGTTTAAGATAGGCTACAGATCATATTTGGACCTAGAGTATCTGTTGGTTCAGGTGTTCCAGACGTCTGGTGTTTTGTGCTTCGCGATCGCGAAGGGGAACATGGGGCTGGGGCGGTTTTCTTATATGCGGACGAGGAGAAGCAGTTGTGAACTCGAAGTGTCAGAGGGATTATCCTTCGCGAACGCGACCCTTCACTCGCGAACGCGATGGGTTGGGTGAGGTTCTGGGGCAGGCAGGGATTGTTCTACGCAAACGCGAGCCCAGGCTCGCGAACACGAATGCCAGGGGGATAGGCCATCGCGAATGCATACAACCTATCATGAACGCGAAGGCCAATAGTACGTAATGCTTCATGATCGCTTCAGGTTTCTCGCAAACGCGATGAACACCTGACGCCCAGTCTTTAAAACTTCTAAAAATCGGGAATCATCTATTTTTCACCATTTTCATGTTTGAGCTTGGCCTATAGGCAATTTTGAAGAGGTTTTTCATCCCAACATCATAGGTTAGTAGATTTTTAATTGTTTCCTTACATTCCATAAACATCCATTAATATTAATCTTTAATCTATGTTTTTTCTTGGCAGAAAATTGGTGATTTAGGTAGAAATTGGAGATTTTGAGAAATTGAGATTTAGACCTCAAATTGACGTTAGATTTCAAAACTAATAACAAAACCGGGCTCGGGGGTGAATGGGTAATCGGGTTTTGGTCCGAATCTCGAGTTTTGACCAAGCGGCCCCGGGGTTGAAATTTGTTGCCTTTTTTGCAAAAATATTAACGATTGAATATTTTTCACTCGTGGGTAGTTTCTAAAGTTAATTTGAATTATTTGAACTGTATTTTGTTAGATTTGATTGGTTTGGAGGCTAAGCCGCAGTTGAGCATTGATTTGGTTGCGGAGTGAGGTAAGTATCATGGTTAACCTTGACTTGAGGGATTATGAATTGTTGATCCATTTGCTACGTGTTTTATGTGTGGGGACAACGTATATGTGAGGTGAAGAGTACTTATGCGTTGTCATTGGGTTAAAGTATGTGGGGGGAACTTGTTTCTTTGTATTTTATTGGTTTGTTAATTATGATATCCATGCTTAGGTTAGATTATTACTTCTTTTATTATTCGTTTCGTATTAATTGCTTATTTCAAAGTTGTTGAATATTTTCAGAAGTTGAAGTTTGATATCATGGCACCATATTTGAATTTAAATCATTCTCCGCATTGTTTTTATTCGAATTCATATTATTATTATTATTATTATTATTACATGGCGAAGATGAGAGTAAAAGCGCGAAGGGTGATGCTGTGCCATTTCATTCATATTATCATTATTACATGGTAAGGAAGACAGTAAAAGCATGAAGGGTGATGCCGTTCTATGTCATTCATATTATTATTACATGGTGAGGACGAGAGTAAAAACACGAAGGGTGATGCCGTGCCATTTTCATATCATTGATTTGACTGGCTTTCCGATTTTGGTGATTTACTTGGTTATTTCGTGATTTCATACTTGTCGTATTTGTTATATCTTCCCCTTATTGCATGTCCCCTCTCAGTTGGTACGTTATCATTCTCTGTTATTATTGCTGCTTTATATACACTTATACAGGTTTATTTACGTAGGTGTCTTGTCATAGCCTCATCACTGCCTCATCGACGTTATCCTCGACACTTATGGAGTATATTGGGTCGGTTATACTCATACTACACTTCTGTACTTTTTGTTCAGATACTGGTATTGGTCCTAGCGGCGCTCAGTAGCTTTTTGCCCGGATTCAGTCGCAGTTGGAGACTTGAGGTATAGTTGCACGACGTCTGCAGCCCTGAAGTCCCCTTCCCTTCTATATTTACTGTTTTATTGAATTTGAAACAGTTATACTTTGTTCATACCTTATTTGTAGCCCTCTAGATGCTCATGTATTCGTGACTCCAAGTTCTGGAATATGTTTAGATTTTATTGTTCGGTGTTATATTACTCTACTTTTGACTTTTATCGTTATCATTGTTAATATTTTGTTTTCAACTTTTAAAATCGGTTAATTATCTATTTCACGTCGGTTATCCTAGCAAGTGGATGTTAGGTGCCATCATGACCCCGGGGTTAGAATTTCGAGTAGTGACACTTACAATGTTGTACTATGTATTTAATTGGAACATCACAAAAATATATAGCTTAATGTCATGTCCTTAGTCTTTAACTATGTGCTTGTGCGGTATTTGACAATTTGTTCACATGCTTGTGCAACTTTCTCACAATATTTATATGAAATCATGCTAAAATAATATACTTAAAATCATTAAGGGAATACTAGATAAGAAGACAAGAGAATTTATCCAGACTTTCAATAATTGCCATGAACGTCGACTCCCCCTTCTTGACAAGTTGTATTGTTGAAAGTTATGCTTGGCCCTATCCCTGCGGTATAGTCACTATAGGCACCATACAAGCTTCTTCTCACTCCATGACCAAGAGATGTTGGAGGCGGGGTCGATCAAAGTATGCCAATATCAAAAGAACTCTTGCCCCAAACTAATGTCAAAGATATCCATAGGTGTGATGGTAAAGTTTGTCATAGCTTTCCAATTGCCCAATTTGACAGCAACACCATTGGCTACACCACGAGCATTTTGTGCCTCAGCATTCATGGTCTTGATGCGGGAGTTGGTTGGAGAGAGCTTCAACTCCAGTCTCTTTGTTGCAACCTTGATCATGAAATTATGAGTTGCTCCAATGTCCACCATTGCATGAGCATGCTTGGTTTTGATGGTGAGATCTACGTGCTGATGGTTACTCTCGGTAGGTTGGATAGCTTGCTTCGTGATAGCACCATATAATTCGATCATACCCTAACTGTGCAGTTCTCGAAATCTCTCTTTGTGATTGTTCCTTTCGTTCATGCAACATAGTCGGGATAAGAAAGTTGTGTAGCCCTCCGCATATATATCATCCCTTCTTCCCGGCATGCACCTTCTTCTCAGATTAGCCCCGACGACCACTCAACTATTTAGCCTCTTGAGTCTTTGAGTGTTGTTGCTGCATCTCCTTGACTTTTCCACTATCTCCCCTACCTTTAGAATTTTAACCCCTTTAATCCTAGCATTTATCGTGGTTGTCATGAATAAAATCTATCAAAGATTCAGCCTCCACTATGGATTGGTCTATATCTGTGACTTTTTGGCATTGTAGCTCCTGCTTAGCCCAATTTTGCAACTCGTCTATGAAGTGAAACAACAAGATCGCTAGTGAGGCTAGGAATTTGAAGCATTAGGGTGGTGAACTCCTTGACATAAACCCATATGCTCCATGTTTCTTTAACTCCCTATTCTTGTGCCTTACCTCGTACAAGACATTATTTGGAAAAAATTGTCGCTTGAACTCGGTCTTGAACTGATGCCATGTGCTAATGGTGCATAGACCTTTCTCAACACCAGCTACCTTCATTCTCCACCAATGTATGTCAATCTTTGAGAGGTAGAAAAAAAATATTTATCTTTCCTTCATTTTCCCTCACTCTGTCGTGCTTGAAGTAGTTCTCTAAGTGCCAAAGGATGTTCTCTACTTCTTGTGCGTTACGAACACCGTTGAACATTGGTGGATTGGGAGCCTCGATCTTTGCCTTCCTTGTTACAACAATATTACTGGTTGCTCGATCATGCCAACATCAACCTGCTCCTCGATTGATCTTTCTTCGACTTCATAGTATCCATAATGCTCAGCGCCTCCATGAATCTGCACTCCAAGGTTGCAGTGATTTGCCTTAGCTCTATCTCGGCATTATGCCCCTCCAAGTCATTTCGGATACTCTGAGTCTATATAAGATTATGCCCCTCAAGAATACTGAGGGTGGCTTTCCCCTTCCTTAAATGTTTGCCAAAGATATCCACGGAGTTTATCCCCATATTCACCTTCATAACCCACTTTTTACCGAGTAAGACATCATCGGACAGGACCTCCACTTCGTCCTCACTAGCCTAAGTGCCAGATGGTTCTTGGTATATAGCCTATAATTTGACATAACCTCAAACGACACCTCCTGGATCTTGTTGGCGACATTCCTCTTTTTATTACGACCCTTTTTACCGGCGGCAACCTGGGTAACATTGGTTTGGAGATTAGCAACGTCAATTTCTCCATAGTTTGCCATTTCCTTAGCTGCAATCTTTGCTCTGATATCATATTGTCATGTCCCTAGTCTTGTACTAAGTGTACATGTGACACTTGACAATTCACTCACGTGCATGTGCAGCTTTCTCACGATCTTGCTAGGCCAAGTCAGCCTAAAATACTACACTGAAGATCGCTAAGGGAATGCTAGATAAGAATGATAAGAGAATATTGCAAAAAGAAGATTTTGTATTGTAGTGAACTTTATTATTTTGCTTGACGAGTCACAAATAAATGATTCCCTTTATATACTAATCTACTAGGGGATAGTAATTACATAATACTTCTTCCGCTTAAATTTATGTTAACCTATTTGACTTGGTACGAAATTTAAGAAAATAGAGAAGATTTTTGAGCTTGTGGTATAAAATGAGGCACATATATATTGTGTGACAAAAAATCGTTGCATTAAGGTAAATTATTTCCAAATATTGAAAGGGGCATTCTTTTTGGCACGGACTAAAAAGGAAAAAGGTTCACATAAATTGAAATGGAGGGAGTAATTATTATACAAGTCCCTCATTATTAACATGTAAGTCCCCTCTCTAGAATTCTCTACTTAACTAGAATCATCCAAGGACTTTCCAAGCAAATTCATAGGGTTCTAGGATCTTCGAAGGAAAATCTCTATATTTCTCTATAACTTTTTCACAAGTGCTAGCCTCCTTCTTAAGTAAGCTTTCCACCTAGCAATAATATGTGTCAAACATTACCTAAATGGTATGATGATATGGCGGGTTGCAATATTAAATCGATATTTTGCATCCTGCAAGCCCAAATTCACATTGCATTTACATAACTCCAAGTTTATTTACAATAACTACTACATCTTTTTTACTGTCAGTGCCATTACTGCAATAATACATGCTTGCCCAGGATTGTCCCTTTCAGTTTTCTCTCATGTCACAAGCGAAACCCCTCTTTTCTCTCCCTCTTTCATTCTTTCGAACTAATATTATTTATGGCGATATAATTTTAGTGGCATCACTTTTTAAATTTCAAACCTAATAATAACACTTATAAAATAACAAAAAAAATTGAACAAAGAAAGGACTACGAAGAAGTTATGGCTGATAAGGAAGAAAAATTGAAGGGTGGTTGGGAAGGCTAAATTTCTCAAATGGTCATATAACTATGACTATTGTTTTTTATAAAAATCATATAATTTATTTATCTAACATAAAAATCACAAGACTTTTTACCTACTCACACAAAAGTTAGAATTATCAGAAAACCTAACTTTCTAAGGCAATATTTTTTAACATCATATTTTATATTTATATATTTTCTATATAATACATATATAGACCCAATAAATAGAGGACGGACCCCACTCAACTCAACTTTGTGACGATTCGATAGGTCATTTTGAGTACTAGCCTTTGTTTCTATTTTTCGAGATCTATTTGCTTTATTTGGTGTTTCTTTATTTGTGTGCGCGGTCCGTGTAATTTTTCGGATAATTTTTACGTAAAAATTTAAAGAAAAAGTGATTTTATTCTTAAAATGAGACTTGATGTTACAACCCAAATTCACATACCATAGATCACGCCGTAAGTTAGTCGACGTAAATCCAATAAGAGATTATCTTTGAGATGATAAGAAGTTAATCCTATTGGTCTTAAACGATACAAGGGTGTTTAAGAGTGGTTAACAAGTATTTGAAGTTAAACGAATCGAGGATGTTGTAACTCGTATTTTCGGGTAACACTAGAGGTGATTAATTGTCCCAAGACGTCTTGTTTTAATGTATTTGAATCATATAATATCCGCATCATAAGTCTTGAAGTCAAGCGAGTTATGAAACAAAAGTCGATAAAAGTTGTCGCAACTTAGGTTTATAATTTTACTTAAACTTTAGGTTAAATGTTACTGCATTTTTCTCCCAATGTGCTTGGAATTATGGGGTTATAT
>NC_090814.1:10985211-11048702 GCF_000390325.3 Nicotiana tomentosiformis
ATATATATTTAAAAGCGACATAAAAAGTATTATAGTCACAATAATTATAAATTAAAAATAATAAATGGGCATATATTAAAACCGTAGTCAAAGAAAAATTTGTTTGACTCTCGTAATCCTAAATGCATCACATAAATTTAGTCAGAGGGAGTACTGTCACGACCCAAAAGCCTAACATGTCGTGATGGAGTCTATCGTAGTACTAGGCAAGCCGACATTTATGATATAACTCCAACACTTAACAGAAAACGGATTTAAAATAGTTTAAATGATAACAACTTCCCATAAATAGGATAGAAATCCAAAATACAATGCGGATCCCCAACATCGGGGTGTCACTGAGTACATAAGCATTTATAAATCGCAAGTCCGAAAAATATTATCTATGAAAATCTGAAACCAAATACAATAAGTGGAAAGATAGGGAAGGAGGAACAAGGTCTGCGAAACGTCGGCAGCTACCTCGAAATCACCAGAAGATCAACTGTGCGTGGAAATCAACACCCATTGTGTCCGAGAACACCTGGATCTACATACGAAGTGCAGGGTGTAGTATGAGTACAACCAACTCAGCAAGTAACAATACTGACTAAAGAACTGAAAGTAGTGACGAGCTTCACAGTTATAGTTTAATTACAGTGATTTCAACATAACAAAGCAGGCATGCTCTCAAGTTCGATAAATTAAGTCAACAGTTATTCCATGACCAATTCGAGTGAAACAGAGTATAATATCTTTCGTAAATTTCAAACAATGATACATGGCAGTTAATGCAACAATAATGAAATCAAATGCATCCTCTTAGGGCCACAGTTACTCAACCTTCCTATTCACTCAGCACTCAGCACTCGGCACTCGCACTCAATAGGTACCTGCACTCACTGGGGTGTGTGCAGACTCCGGCGAGGCTCCTTCATCCTAAGGACTATAATATGCACCGACAACTCACATTTTGCACGGACAACTCATGTTCTATAATATAATATCTGGATCCGCACGGATAACTCACGTACTGTACGGACAACTCACGTGCTATAGTATAATATCTGAATCCGCACGGACAACTCACGTGTTGCATGGACAACTCACGTGCTATAGTATAATACCTCACAATCACGCCCTCGGCCTCACTCAGTCGTCAACCTATCCAGTCTCTCGGGCTCTTAGAACTCATAATAAGTAGCCAAACCGCAATGATATGATGCATAAAAAATGAACAATAGAGACCGAGATGTAATATACAAATGAACTGTGACTGAGTACAAAAAGTAATTTAGTAGATAATTCAACATGTACATGACTTGTGGGTCCCTACAATGCCAACACGTAGTCTAAATATGATTTGTGGTTAAATTTCTCTAATATATGGAGAATGTACAAATAACAATAGATTATACAACTATACGGTTCCACGGAATTTGACCAAGTCGCAATTCCTACAGTGAATGCCCACACGCCCGTTACCTAGAATGTGCGTCATCTCAAAACCAAATACATGACACGTAATACGGGGTTTCGTACCTTCAGAAGCAAATTTAGAACTATTACTTACCTCAATATGAGCAAATATCTACTCCAACACACTCTTGCCTCGCGAAATGGCCTCTCAATTCCTCGAATCTAGCCATAAATAATGCGATAAAATCAATATGGACTAAAGGAATCAACTCCATAAGAAAATGCTAAGTTATTAATCAAAATAAAAAATTGGCTCCAAAGTCAGCCCCTGGGCCCACGTCTCGAAATTCGATAAAAGTCACAAAACCCGAAATCCCACTCAACCACGAGTCTATCCATACTAGATTTATCAAAATCTGACACCAAATCGTCACCCAAATCCCCAAATCAAACTCTCCAAATCCCTAGCCTCAAACTCCCAATCTACACCTTAAAGACACACCAAATAGGTGGGAAAATCAATGGGGAAGCAATATTATTTATCAAAAATAAGCACAAGGGACTTACCTAAAGAATCTACTCGAAAACCATCTCAAAAATCGCCTAAACCGTGCTTGAAATGTTTGAAATGAAGCCAAAATCTCGAACCCTTATTTTTAATAATCTGCCTAGGCTTTTCGCACCTGTGGCCATATGTCCGCACCTGTGGAACCGCTTCTGCGGTCAATTCCCCACTTCTATAAAAGTCACTTAAATTCCTCAGGCCCGCATCTACGCTCCATGTTTCGCACCTGCGGAGCCGCTTCTGCGGCCTTCTATCCTCTTCTGCAGAAACAGGCCTCTCTCTCAATTCTGCATATGCGGAGCCTCGCTTGCACCTGCGGGCTCGCATATGCGGTTAATTCCTCGCACCTGCGCCCTGCCCAGGCAAGCCCAACTCCACTTCTGCGTAAAGCCAACCGCATCTACGGCATTGCAGGTGCGGAAAGGACCTTGCACCTTCCTCCCCCTCTTAAACAAACGTTCGTCCTCGAACGGGTCTAGAAACATATGTGGAGTCTCAAATAGGTGTGGATATCTGCTTCGTATCTCCCGCTCGGTCTCCCAAGTAGCCTCCCCAACTGACTGACCTCTCCATTACACCTTTACTGAAGCTATGTCCTTTGACCTTAACTTTCGAACCTGCCAATCCAAAATGGCCACCGGCTCCAAACCATAAGTCAGATCACCATCCAACTGAACTGTGCTGAAATCCAAAACATAAGACGGGTCGCCGACATACTTCCGGAGCATAGAAACATGAAATACTAGATACACACTCGATAAACTAAGTGGCAAGGCAAGCTTCTAAGCCACCTCCCCAATCCATTGAAGTACCTAAAATGGTCCAATATACCAAGGGCTCAACTTGCCCTTCTTCCCGAACTTCATAACACACTTCATGGGTGAACCCTTGAGCAGTACCTTCTCCCCAACCATGTAAGCAACATCACGGACCTTCCTGTCAGCATTACTCTTCTGTCTAGACTGCGCCATGCGAAGCCGCTCCTGAATCATCTTAACTTTGTCCAAAGCATCCTTGACCAAGTCAGTACCCAATAGCCTAGCCTCCCCACGCTCAAACCAACCCACCAGAGACTTATACCGTCTCCCATACAAAGCCTCATATGGAGCCATCTGAATGCTTGGCAGGTAGGTGTTGTTGTAGGAAAATTCCACGAGTGGCAGAAACTGATCCCAATAACCCCCAAAATCAATGACACAAGCACGTAGCATATCCTCCAATATCTGAATAGTGCGCTCGGACTGTCCGTCTGTTTGAGTGTGAAATGTTGTGCTCAACTCAACTTGGGTACCCAACTCTCGCTGCACGGCTCTCCAAAACTGCGATGTGAACAACGTGCCCCAATCCGAAATAATGGACACTGGCACGCCGTGTAGGCGAATAATCTCTCGGATGTAAAGCTCAGCCAACTGCTCTGAAGTATAAGTACTCCCAACTGGAGTGAAGTGCGCGGACTTGGTCAGTCGATCCACAATCACCCAAATAGCATCGAACTTCCTCGAAGTCAGTGGGAGCCCATGTACAAAATCCATGGTGATCCACTCCCATTTCCATTCTGAAATCTCTAACCTCTGAAGCAATCCGCCCGGTCTCTGATGCTCATACTTTACATGCTGACAATTGAGGCACCGAGCTACAAACTCCATTATATCCTTCTTCATTCTTCTCCACCAATAATGCTGCCTCAAGTCCTGGTACATCTTTACGTCACCCGGATGAATGGAATACTGCGAACAGTGGGCCTCCTCAAGAATCAACCCACGTAGCCAATCCTCATTAGGCACACAAATCCGACCATACATTCTCAATACCCCATTATCTTCAATAGTAACATATCTGGCATCATCGAGCTGAACCGTGTCCTTAAGGACAAGCATATGAAGGTCATCATACTGGCGCTCTCTGATGCGATCATATCAGGAAGACCAAGAAACCACACAATCTAGAACCCGACTGGGCTCCGAGACATCCAATCTGACAAACTAGTTGGCCAAAGCCTGAACATCTAAGGCTAAAGGCCTCTCTGCTACTTGTAGATATGCTAAACTCCCCAAACTCTACGCCTTGCAACTCAAGGAATCGGCCACAATATTGGCCTTTCCGGGATGATAGATGATGGTGATATCATAATCCTTAAGCAGCTCCAACCATCTCTGCTTCCTCAAGTTAAGATCTTTCTGTTTAAACATATGCTGTAGACTCCGATGATCGGTGAAAACCTCACAAGGAACACTATACAAATAGTGTCGCCAGATCTTCAAGGCATGAACAATAGCTGCTAACTCAAGGTTGTGGACATGATAGTTCTTCTCATGCACCTTCAACTGTCTAGATACATAGGCAATCACTCTATCGTCCTGCATCAACACCGTGCCGAGACCAATGCGCGACGCATCATAATATACGGTATAGGACCCTGAACTAATAGGCAACAGTAACACTAGGGCTGTAGTCAAAGCAATCTTGATCTTTTGAAAGCTCTCCTCATAATCCTCGGTCCACCTGAACGGAGCACCCCTCTGGGTCAATCTGGTAATAGGTGCTGCAACAGATGAGAAACCCTCTACAAATCGACGGTAATACCCCACCAAGCCAAGAAAACTCCAGATCTCCGTAGCAGAGGACGGTCTGTGCCAACTCTGAACCGCCTCTATCTTCTTCGGATCTACCTTGTTCTCCTCACTCGATACCACATGGCTCAAAAATGCCACTGAATCTAGCCAGAAATCACACTGCAAAAATTTTGCATACAACTTCTCCTCCCTCTAGGTCTGGAGCACAGTCCTCAGGTGTTGTTCATCAAGTGCATGAATGCTGCTGGGGTGTTGGTCAGCCCAAAAGACATCACAAGGAACTCGTAATGACCATACCGAGTCCTGATAGCAGTCTTCGGGATATCTGGCTCCCGAATGTTGAACTGATGATAGCTTGAACGCAAGTCAATCTTTGAGAACACCCTGGCACCTTGATGTTGATCAAATAGGTCATCAGTACGTGGAAATGGATACATGTTCTTCATTGTAACCTTGTTCAACTGGGGATAATCAATACACATTCGCATAGAACCATCCTTCTTCTTTACAAACAAGAGAGGAGCACCCCAAGGCGACACACTAGGCCTAATAAAACCCTTATCAAGGAGTTCCTGAAGCTGCTCCTTCAATTCCTTCAACTCAGTCGGTGTCATACGATACGGTGGAATAGAAATAGGTTGAGTGCCCGGCGCCAAGTCAATACAAAAATCAATATCCCTGTCGTGCGACATGCCCGGCAGGTATGCAGGAAACACATCTAGAAAATCTCGCACCACCGGGAAAGAATCAATAGCAGGATTATTAGCTCCAACATCCCTCACAAAGGCCAAATACGATAAACAACCCTTCCCAACCATCCCCTGGGCCTTCAAATATGAAATCACTCTATTGGGAACATAGTCTAGAGAACCTCTCCACTCGATCCTTGATAACCCCAGCATCACCAACGTCATGGTCTTAGCGTGACAATCCAGAACAGTATGACATGGAGACAACTAATCCATACCCAAGATCATATCGAAGTCCACCATACTAAGCAATAAGAGATCTACTCTAGTCACTAATCCCCCAATAGTCACTACACACGACCGATATACACGGCCCACAATAATAGTATCGCCCACTGGCGTAGCTACACGAACAGATGAAACTAAGGACTCACGGGGCATATCCAGATAATGAGCAAAATACGATGATACATATGAATAAGTGGAACCAGGGTCAAATAATGCAGAGGCATCCCTGTGGCATACAGAGACAATACTTGTGATCACTACATCGGAGGCAACAACATCTGGTATGGCAGGGGTAGCATAGAATCGGGCCTGATCGCCTCCAACCTGAGCTGGACCATTGTTTTTAATAATCCGCCCAGGCTTTTCGCACCTGCGACCATATGTCTGCACCTGCGGAACCGCTTCTGCGGAAGTCACTTAAATTCCTCAGGCCCGCATCTGCGCTCCATGTTCCGCACCTGCGGAGCCTCTTCTGCGGCCTTCCATCCGCTTCTGCGAAAACATGCCCCTCTCTCAATTCCGCATCTGTAGAGACTCGCTCGCACCTACGGGCTCGCTTATGCGGTTAATTCCTCGCACCTACGCCCTGCCCAGGCCAGGCCAGCTCCGCTTCTGCCTAAACCCAACCGCATCTGCGGTATCGCAGGTGCGGAAATGACCCTCACCTGCGACCTTTGCTCACCTCCTCCCCGGCTACTTCTACAGTTCACCTCTCGCTTCTTCGAGATCTCAGCTGTGATCCCTACTCCGCATGTGTGATTACAGCAGAAGCTGGTGAGCTTTAGCACTTCCTTCAAACTTCAAATCGATCCGCTAATCATCCGAAATCAACCTGAGGCCCCTGGGACCTCAACCAAATATACCAACGGGTCATAAAATACGATACAAACTTAGTTGGGCCTTTAAACCACCTCGAATGACATCAAAAATATGAATCGCACATAGATTCAAGCCTAATGAACTTTAAACTCTCAATTTCTACAAACGATACCGAAACCTACCAAACCACATCTGATTGACCCCAAAGTTTGCACACACGTCAAAAATGACATTACAGACCTACTCCAACTTCTGGAATTATAATCCGACCACGATATCAAAAATTTTACTCCCGGTCAAACTTTTCAAAAATTCTAACTTTCGCCATTCAAGCCTAATTCCACTATGGACTTCCAAATCACCATTCGGATACGCTCCTAAATCCAAAATCACCTAACGGATCTAACGAAACCATCAAAACTCCGTTCCAGAGTCATTTACTCAAAGATCAATATCCGATCAATCATTTCAACTTAAGCTTTCAACCTTGAGACTAAGTGTCTCATTTCATTCTGAAATCACACCGGACTTATATCGACTACCCCGACAAGTCACATAACAGCTATAAAGTATAAAATAAGCAGTAAATGGGGGAACGAGGCTATAACTCTCAAAACGACCGGTCGGGTCGTTACAAGTACTATTTATGCACATTTAAATTTGTTTGTTGAAAAGCTGGATTAGATCTCAAGACCATCAAACTCAAATCTTTCACTTCTGTTTCCCTTACTATTAAAATCTCTCTTCTAACATTTATTTTGTAAGTACAAAGATCATGAAGAGTGATAGAGGCAAAGCTCTCTCTAGTGAGAGAAGTATCTTCCAAGAAAAAAAGAGAGAGAGAAGTATCTTTCAGGTTGAGATTTAACCAGGCTTATTTTCTCCTGGACCAGCATTATGATTGCCTATCCCTCCCAACCACTCCTCCAATTGTGCTTTTTTATCATCCATAACTTCTTCATAGGTTTCTGATGAAGAAAATTATTGATCATTGGACATGCTTATATTCACCTGCATCACTTGTAACTCATAATTAGTTGGACTTGATAATGGCAACTCTTCATCATTCGCCTCTGAAACTGAGAACAAAGATCTGGCTGCTGCAACTAACAGTGCATCATAAGTATAGGTTACTTCAGATTCTTTGGACTCTTATTAAGGCCACTCGAAGCTATTAGCTTTTCTTTTGTTGACCTGAAACAGAAGTTAATGGAGCTCATTCCACTGGGTTCAACTAAATTCAGTACTTCTGACACATAGTATAGATATAAATGTGGAAAATTACTAAAATTTCAATAAGTATTAAATTTTGAACCTGTACGTTCAAAAGTGCAATGGATTTGGTGATAAAAACTTTAAACTCTAGATCCGCCTCTGACGTGAAAACATTTGAGAGATAACCACTCTCACCATCCAATTCTGGAACTGTACTTCGATCCCAAGTGGCAGGATTCCAAGAACAAGTTCGCCCTAACTGAAAAGTTGACCTGGACTACCTTATTAACCCTTTTCTCAATTGCTTATTCTTCGACACAACAGCTAGAGAATGTCTCAGATCTTTAATCATCTCATTGGCAATTGGAGCACCACAATCTTTCATCGACCTGATCATGGTGATAGAATCCTCTTAATCTTCCTCGTGCAAAGTCACTTCACGAGATTTTTCCTGAATATTGTTCTTGAGATTGATAACGTTAGAAGCTGCGCTCTGAGTATGCTGTTGAATGTAGAAAATCCCCATTTAGGGCTCATTTGCGATGAACTTTATCATATCTACCAAGGATTCAGTTATCTCAACAAAGACATCCGTTGTAGAAAATTCATGCATTTTCTTGAAGGCCAAAGGTTCATCGTCACTGGTGGTACAAAAACAAGGAGCCATTGAGTTCTAAACAAATAATTATATTAGTTTTCTTTTCCTGCGAATACGAAGAAGCTGGTATTCTGGTGTAAATATTTGCACGGTTTATGGCGTTGAGCAATAAATATTTCCAAAATGCAGAATAAGTTTCATTTTCGTAATTAATATGATGCCATAATTTTGAACCACACTTTTCTTCCATGACAGTAGGTAATTCATCTCAGACAACTATTGAACTCCAGTCTAAAATAACAAAAATATGTCATCTTGTGTTTTAAATAAGTCATTATGTTCTCTAACAATTGATTGAAGTACATTACGATTAATGCTGACCGACCAAATCCTCATAATCAGAACCATCATTGCTCATGCTACTTTTGTTTGAATCGGTAGTTTGAGAAAATATTCCGCAAAGAATCACCTTAAATTAGCAATTGTAAAGATCAATTAGAATGTTGATGCCCGGTCGTTATATGCATTTGAGCCTCGTTTCTCCTATTTGATGCTTTTTGTATGTGTATTTATAATTATGTGACTAGAGGGGATGATTCATTTAGTTTCGGAAAAGTTTTGGATTGAAATAAACACTTAGTTCTAAAGTTGGAAGCTTAAATTATAAGAGTTGACCGAGGTTTGACTTTTATATAAACAACCCGGAAACGGTATGTTGATGGTTTCAATAGGTTCGTATGGTAATTTTGGACTTAGGTGTATGTCCGGATTTGGATTTGGAGGTCCCTAGGTTGATTTGGTTCTATTTGGCAAAAGTTGGAAATTTGAAAGTTTGTAAAGTTTATAGGTTTGACAGCGAGTTGACTTTGAGGCTATCGGGGTCGGATTGTAGTTTCGGAAGTTAGAATAGGTTTAGTTTACCATATGAGACTTGTGTGAAAAATTTAGGGTCATTCCGAGTTGTTTAGGCATGTTTGGCGTAAGTTTGAAATTTGGAATAGTTCATTAAGTTTGAATTGGTGTGCGATTCGTGATTTTGATGTTGTTTTATGGGATTTGAGGCCTCAAGTAGGTCCGTGTTTTGTTTTAGGACTTGTTGGTATAATTAGAACGGTCCTGATGGGCTCAGGTGTGTTTCAGATGAGTTTCAGAATATTTTGGAACTTGTTGGCAATTTTGGTCTGCTATTTTCGCACATGCGAGGTATTGGGCGCAGGTGCGAGTTTCTAGATGCAGGTAGGTGAGTGCAGAAGCAAATTTTGACTGAGCAGCAGAGACCGCAGATGCGGAAGGTGTTGCGCAGAAGCGATATCGCTTTTGTGGTGTATTGTGCGCAGAAGCGCTTTCGCTGAAGCGGACTACTGAACGCATGTGCGGATGGTCGGGGCCTTTATTGAGCTCGCATAAGCGAGCCATTTTTCACAAAAGCGGAGTCGCAGAAGTGACTATTTTGTACACAAAAGCGAAAATCGTTGGGAAAAATATTAATTCGAGGGTTGGTCTATTTTATATTATTTGGAGTTTTGGGGCTCGGTTAGAGGCGATTTTCGGAGAGGTTTTCACAACAATTTGATGGTTAAGTAATCTCCACTTTATTTTGATGTTAGATCTTATTTCCTCATGGATTATTATACCTAGAGTATATGATTTAAAGTATAAATTTGGGGGTTTTGCTATGATTTTGGAGAGTGAAAATTGGAGATTTGGGGGCCGATTTGAGGTCATATTTGAGTAAAACTAAGTATATATGGACTCGTATTGGAATGAGTATTCCGGATTTTTGACTTTGGCTAGGTTCCGGAAGGAGAGATTCGTTTGATTTTTTGGTTGACTTTTTTATTATTGATAAAAATCGGAGCTTTATTAATTTGAATCGATTTCTATAGCCGTGTTTGATGTTATTGAGATATTTTTTGTAAGATTTGACCGTTTGGAGGCCGATTCGAGAGGTAAGGGCTTTCTAGAGTATTGATCTTGTCTTGTTTGAGGCAGGTATAGTGCCTAATTTTGTGTGAGGGAATACCTCTTAGAATTTAGCCTTAATTGCCTATTTTCGTTGTGTGAAAAATGACGTTTTCACGAGGTGACGAGCGTGTATAGGGGTGTTATGTGTGGCTTATGACCGGGTTAGACTTTGGGCTATTAATATACATTAATTTGGGAATATAGTTTATATGAAACATGCTTAATCACTTTGGGGTTACGTGAACATTATCACGATAATTGTTTTAGCCGTAATAATGGTTTATATGTTCAACACCATCCGTATTTTATTATTTTCATGTCTTTGTGCACCTTCTTCATAAATTATGAGATTATATCTTTGATGAAATTTTTGCACTTTGTGATTATTGTGGCACATGTAGACATGTTGAGCAGATTGTTTGGATGTTGGTATGAGGTTTTTACCGTATGATTGTGATTGTGATTTTATCATGGCGGAGAGATACGGTTGAATATTGTGATTGTGTCGTTACGATTGGATACTGTGATTGTGTCAAGGCAGAGCGACATGGTTGAATATCATGATTGTATCAGGATGGAGCGATACGGTTGGATATTGTGATTGTGTCAGGGCGAAGCGATATGGTTGAATATTGTGATTGTGTCAGGACGGTGCGATAAGGGTGGATATTGTTATTGTGACAGAAATGTGGGCACGAGGTGCCATATGTTTGTGTTTATATTTGATTATTTGTTGAAGCTGAACCTTTACTTGCATTGAGCTGTTATCACTTGTTTTAAAGAGATTGTTGTTACAGTTTTCTGTTATACATTTTGTTGCCAGTCTTTAACATATTGCACAGGTTATGTGACTAGTGATCATATGACTTGAACCTCGTCACTACTTCACTGAGGTTAGTCTTGGTACTTACTGGGTACCGACCGTGGTACCCAGTAACTTATTGAAATATTCTCAGGAAAAGGACTCTGACACCTAACTAAGGGGACATATAGCAAAAGTCTCCAATAACTTCATATAACTGGACCCCTTATATCTATGAACGCCTCCTAAAAATAAAATCTTAATTGAACCAGGTTCTGCACTTTTCGTCTAATACATTAGCTTGTATATAAATGGTAAATATGCATATGTGTAACTAAGTGATAACTTCTTTAAAATAGGTAAATAAGTTTATAATCTAGATAGAGTTTGTATATAAATGGTAATTATGCACATGTAAGCTTATGTGATAACCTCTTTAAAAGGGATAAATAAATTTATAATATAGTATAGATCAAGTTGTAAGCAATCAATCAACAATTTTCAACATTTGTGACTTGTTTTGTTTTTTGATTTGTTGTTACAATATTTGTGTAACGACCCAACTTGTCATTTTATGCATTTGCATTCCGTTCAATTTTTTGAAGTCTTAAGTAGTTTCATATGATGTATTATGATTTAGCGAATCGTCGATTTCAATTTTTAGGTGCCTCATAATGGATTTGGAGGAATGAATCTCATGTTAGAAGCTTTAAGTTGGAAGAGTTGATCAAGTTAGACTTTTGTGTATTTTGACCTCGGATCGGAGTTTTGATGGTTCCGGTAGGTCCGAATGATGATTTTGGACTTGGGCGTATGCTCGGAATTTCATTTGGATATTTCTAGAAGGTTTCGGCACTATTTGGCGAAAGTTAGAAATTTAAAGGTTTGGAATGTTCATAAATTTGACCGGGAGTTGACTTTGATATTATCGGGTTCGGATTATGGTTCTGGGAGTTGAAATAGGTTGGTTATATCATTTGAAACTTGTGTGCAAATTTTGAGGTCATTCCGAGTTGATTTGATATGGTTCGGCATGGGTTTTGGAAGTTGAAAGTTCATAAAGTTTGATTTTAGTACGATTCATTGTTTTGATGTTGCTATGTGATATTTGACGCCTCGAGTAGGTCCATGTTATATTTTGGGACTACTTGGTATGATTCGATGGGATCCCGAAGGGCTCGGGTATATTTTGGATCATTGGTTGAGAGAGTAGTTAAGTTAAGAAATTTGAAGTGTGACCATGGTCAATATCAGGTAAAGACGACCTCTTTTCGGTATTTTGATTGCGCAATAAGATCCATAGCGTGTTTTATGATTGAAATGCATATATGGTTTCTTTCCGGGAGGTTCCGGATGTGTTTCGTGGTGGTTTTGGATCATTTAGGTGAAGTTTGAGTTTTCTGGTGCTAGTGCTTCGGAATTGGAAATTTTTTGTTGCAATCGCGAACCTTGGTCGCAATTGAAGTCCGAAATTGCGAACTTTTGGTTGCAAATGCAACATCTGCAGCTGGGTAAAGAGTTAGAATTTCGGAACTTTAGCTCGTTCTTTCATATTTTGTACCCTAGACTCGGATTTGGGCAATTTTGGAGAGAAATTTCACCACATGGATTGGGGTAAGTATTTTCTACTCAGTTTTGATTATATTCCATGATTCCATCTTTGATTTTGTCATTTGATTGATGATTTCGAAAGAGAAATTGAGGGTTTTTGTCTAAATTTATCTAAAGTGATTAATTGAGTTTTGAACATCTATTCGGAGTTGAATTTGAATGAAATTAGTATGGTTGGACTCGTATTCGAATGGGTTGTCGAAATTTGTAGGTTTTGTCGGGTTCCGAGGTGCAGGCCCGGGTTTGTCTTTTTGGTTGACTTTGAGTAAATGTGTAAATATTCGACCTTTATCATTTGGGTATACTTCCTATGACAGTATTTGATGATTTTGAGTTGCTTTTGGCTAATTTTGAGCCGGTCGGAGGATGATTTGAGCGGGATGGCTCTTCTAGTGTATCGAGTTAGCTTGTTTGAGGTAAGTGTCTTGCCTAACTTTGTTAGGAAAATATTTTCTACTAATTGATATTGTTTGCTATATGCGGGGGTGATGCATATATGAGGTGACCAGTGTATATGCATGTTCAAGGGTTAATCATGCTTGGGGGTAAATTATACGATTAATGGTGCCTTGTAGAATTATGTGACCTAATTGTTTCATGTCTTCCTTGACTTCTAGGTTACTGTGAATATGAAATTATATGCTAGAAACCATGACTTAGCTTATTATAATTTGATTAACATTTGACGGACTTTTGAGAAATTATTGATATGCTAAATTCGATCGTTATTATACTTAATAACAAATACATCGCTACGACTGTTATTCTTGAGATATTGGATTCTATACTTGAGTTGAAGATCATTTTTTAGACTTGTTGAAATACTTGAATAATAAGGTTCGTGAGGTTTATTGAATTGTTATTGGCTTGAAAGTTGTGATTGATGTTCATTTGAAATCTTCGTTTAATCACTCTCCTTGATGTCATTCATCCTTCTAACCTTGCTTGTTATTGATATACATGTTCTTGGTGAGGAAGAGTGTAAATCATTGCATATACATTATCATGTGAGGAAGAGTGTAAAAAACGAAGGGTGATCCCATGCCATTTCATTTATATTATCATTTGAGAATGAGTGTAAAGCACGAAGGGTGATGCCGTGCCATTTCATTTACATTATCATGTGAGGAAGAGTGTAAAGCACGAAGGGTGATGCCGTGTCATTTCATTTACATTATCATGTGAGAACGAGTCTAAAGCATAAAGGGTGATGCCGTGCCATTTATTTTACATTATCATGTGAGGATGAGAGTAAAAGCACGAAGGGTGATGCCGTGCCATTTCATTTACATTATCATGTTTTCATTTACATTATCATGTGAGGGTGAGAGTAAAAGAACAAAGGGTGATACCGTGCCATTTTATTTACATTATAAAATTTTTATTTACATTATCATGTGAGGATGAGATTAAAATCACGAAGGGTGATTCCGTGCTATTTCATTTACATTATCATGTTTTCATTTACATTATCATGTGAGAATGAGAGTAAAAGAACGAAGGGTGATGCCGTGATATTTCATTTACATTATAATATTTTTATTTACATTATCATGTAAGGATGAGAGTAAAAGCACGAAGGGTGATGCCGTGCCATTTCATTTACATTACCATATTTTTATATTATCATGTCCTTATGGCACGAAGGGTGTTTCCTTGCAGGCGAGGACGAGAGACATGCATTTTGTGGTGATATTTGTTCCTTGTGTATATATTTATGCCTTCTATCTGTTTAACTTGCAAATATCATGATTCCCTTCTTGTTTGTCATATCTACATCTGTATTGTTTCTCATTTGTTGCACTTTCGTATAAGCCTTCTACCATGTTAGTTACTCATGACTTCTATTTGTTTTGTTTATAAATATCATGCTTTCCTTCATGGCTGTTATATCCACATCTAAGCCTTCTACCATGCTAGCTAGTAAAATTTGTGTTCCTCTATCTTAAATGCTATCATTACTTCTATGCCTTCTATCTAGTCTATTACTATTGCCCATATGCACTGCGTTGGTCGTTATTGCTTCATGTGTGTCTCCCATTTTATTGTTATTGTTATTGGCATTTCTTTCACCTGGTTGGTACTATTATACGTATACTTGGTGAGGAAGAGATAAATGCACGAAGGGTGTTGCTGTGCCAATTGATTTGACCTACATTCATATATTTAGTGAGGATGAGATAAATCCACGAAGTGTGTTACCGTGCCATTTGATTTGATATCTTGAGTACATTTCTCACACCATGAAAGTTATGAATTTACTACCGTGATTTCTTCTAGTAATCATTTAATGCCTCGGATAGTTCTTTTGTTTTACTCTTATCTGTTATGTTCTAGAACTGATTCTATTGCTAGTCTACTGCACAAGTTATAAGAGTGAGTATCTTTTAACTAAAAATCCTCGTCACTACTTCGACGAGGTTAGACAATATACTTACTGGGTACATGAGGTTGGATGTACTCATACTACACTTCTGCACCTTGCGTGCAGATTTTGGAGCCGGAGTCGTTGTATATGGCGGGAGCAGGCATTGAAGATGTACCTGCGTTCCAATTATAACTGCCATTTGTCCTGGTAGCTTTAGATTTTGTTAATCTGTTTATCTAAACTTCAAACAGATGATGTATTTACTCATACCGGCTTCTGTAAATTCTAAGTCTTAGAAGCTCATGATTTGTACTACCAGTCCTTAGGATTTGTATAGAAAGTTCAATTATTTTATCCATTCTCTCTTATTACTTGATTTGTGTTATGTCGATTATATTTGGCTTACCTAGCGGGCAGGGTTAGGTGCCATCACGACTAGGTGGATTTTGGGTTGTGACAAGTTGGTATTAGAGCTCTAGGTTCATAGGTTTTACGAGTCACGAGCAAGTGTCTAGTAGAATCTTGTAGATCAATATAATGACGTCCATACCTATCTTCGAGAGGTTACATGGCATTAAGGAAAATTTCCCTTTTTTCTTTCCTTATCGTGCGGCCTTGTTTCAGCTGGAAACCTATGACTTTGATTCTTTATATTCGTTTGTATGCGATGTTGGGCACTCGGTATTCTCCATGCGCCGAAGGTTTATGATGTTGTAGATGGGTTACGTAGGGCTATAGATGCTTGATTATCATTACGATGTGCTGTCTAGTCTTGGAAGCAGATACAAAGATAGATATTTCAGTCATTCAGTTGTGGTATGAAGCGGATTCTGGCATCTGGTTGGTAAGCACGAACTTGGGAAGACTGACTAGTGGCCTAGTTATTGTGATTATGGTAGGTTCATGGTAATGTGTTGATTTGAGTATAGCTGGGGGGTTATCTCCTACATGGTGAGTTTGGATCTTGTGTTTCATATGAGGTTTCCGTTCGTTGGAATGCATATAATATTATATCCGAGCATTTGGGGGAAGTTTGCATGACTATTTCAAGGATGGGTGTGTGCTTGGAAGAATCTTCAGAGTGTTTTACGACTAGTATCACCTGAGCTTATGAAATTTTCAACTGATCGGGGCAGCTATGAAGATGTAGTACTATCGATTACCGACGATGTGTTCTATAGCTTCAAGCTAAGTGGGGGAGTTTGGTATAGACGATCGGTGTCATGACCCAATTTCTCCTATAGGCCGTGATGGCGCCCAACGTTGCCGCTAGGCAAGCCAACGGTGAACTAAATATGTGATTACTCTTTTTAATAAGTTATCAAGTAATTAAATTCCATTTATTAAGAGTTTAAGAAGTAGAAAATTTAAATAAATAAAACGAAAGCATTTGAGTGCAATCATAGTGATATAAATACTCCAAAACCATAAAGTCTACTAGTATGTGCGCCAAGACCTGGTGTCACAAGTGTATGAGCAACTAGTAGATTATACAAAACTGTAATTACTGTCTGAAATAAAAATAGACAGAAAACAATTGGAAAACAAGACTCAAGGTGCTGCAGGACGGCTCAGGAAACAACTCACCACTAGGCCTCAGGGTAACGGGGGTGCGCGCCGGTAAGACTGCCAGATGCACCTGCCTCAGATCCTGCACGGTTAGTGCAGAAGTGTAGCATGAGTACATAAACAACATGTACCCAAAAAGTATCTTGTCTAACCCCAAAGAAACAGTGACGAGGGCTTGACATCGACACTTACTATAGGCTAACAATAAAAATACAGAAATTCTCAATAAGCATGGGTTATGTAAATAATAATAATAACTCAATTACAAGCAGGAAAATAAATAATTCATTCACAAATGGTAAATCCCAAATCAATTTCTGTCTCATATAATCTTAACATCTCAAGCCATGAAATAATATCAAATATAATTAAGCTTTGAGTATTATCACGCACGATTATGCCGAGGTCGTACGGCCCGATCCAGAATAACATGTACACTGCCGAGGGTTGTGCGGCATGAACCAAAGATGTATCTATCTACTGCCGAGGCATTCGACCCACTCCATAAGAAGAGATGATACTTTATGAACATCCGATTTAAAAGTTATTACAAGGCTAATACACAAAGAAGCATAATTTCTATTAACGGTCAAGTAACCCGCCAAAACTCAAGTAAGTAGAATTCGGTCTTTTACAATTCCTTTAGCAAGTTCCAATATAATTTAGGTACTTAAATTAACAGGTAGGGTACAAACATCACAAACATTTCATGATTTGGGTCATAAACTACCCGGACATAAGCACAATTAGTACCTACGCACGGACCCTTGTCACTTTGTGCGTATGTAGCCCGCACAATTAGAAGCAAATAGTAATATAAATCACCTAAGGGGTAAATTCCCTCTTACAAGGTTAGACAAGAGACTTACCTTGTCTCAAAGCTCGCTTTCCGGCCTCAAATTCACTCTAAAGCCTCAACTCGGTGCTTAACAATCCAAAACTAGTCAAATGTTATATAAATTAATCAATACATGTTCGAAAGTTTGTATTCTAACTATTAGAGTAATTACCCAACCTCTATTGGAAGATTCCTAAAATTCACCCCGATCCCACGTGCCTGGATTCCGAAAATATTCGAAGAAATTTGTTTCCCATAACCTCACGAACTCAAATATATAATTTTTACCCAATCCCACAATCAATTTCGTGGTTAAATCCTATTTTTATAAAAACCCATAATTCTCACAATTTTACATGTTAAAATATACCCATAATCTATGTATTTAACTTACGTTGGGTAGGAATTACTTACCTTCAATAGCTAGGTAGAAATCTCTCTCTAGGAAGCTCCAAAATCACCCTAAGAAATGAAATAAATGAACCAAAAATGGCCTAAGTCCACAATAAATGGACCTTACTGCCCTAGCGACATCCACTTCTGAGGCCAAATCCTTGCGGATGGGGACCATGCCCAAGTCTGCCCCTCCCGCTTCTGCGTGTGGAGTCACGCAGCTGGTGTCCTGCTTCTAAGGCACGAGCACCGTACCTGTGCACCAGGCTGCTTCTGCGATTCCTTCCTCACATATGCGCCTTAGTAGATGCGGCCCCTACCCTTGCTTCTGCAACCACTGGGCAGCCCACGCTAGGCACTTCTCCGGCTGTTGGATCGCTTTTGCGAGCTCGCACCTGCAGCTGGCCCTCCACAGGTGCGATTGCACCAGAAGCTTGATGCTTCAGCTATTCATCCAAGGCCAAACGGCTTCCGCGCATCATCCGAATGGCATCCGGGGCCCCCGAGGCCCCGTCCAAATATACCAACAAGTTTGTAACCATAAAACGGACGCGCGCGCACCCTTGGAACTTGGAAAACCAATAGAATCAACTTATGAACTTGATATTTTTCCAACTTACTCCGAACGTGCCGATTCATACTTAAACTACTCGGAATGACACCAAATTTTGCGTGCAAGTCCAAAATCATCATATAAACCTATTGGCACAGTCAAATCCCGGTTCCGAGGTTGTTTACTGGAAATGTTGACCCAAGAGAAACTTACCACTTAAAGCCAATATTAAAGAACTAAGTGTTCCGATTTCAACCCGAACCCTTCCATATCCCGAACTATCCATCCACGCAAGTCATAAAACAGAAAAAAGCACATATGGGGAGTCTTATTTAGGGGACTGAGGATCTAGAAAGCAGAACGACCAGTCGGGTTGTTACATTTTCCACCTCTTAAATAAACCTTCGTCCTCGAACGGGTCTAGAATCATACCTGGAGCGCTGAATAGGCGTGGATATCTACTCCGCATGTCCTTCTTGGCCTCCCAAGTCGCCTCCTCAACCAGTTGGCCCCTCCACTGAACTTTCACCGCAGAAATATTCTTGGACCTCAGCTGGCGGACCTATCTGTCAACAATGATAACTGGATCCTCCACATAACCCAGGCTCTCATATAGCTTAACGGTGCTGAAGTCTAACACATGCGACCTGTCAGCATAATACCTCCGGAGCATAGACACGTGGAAATTCGGATGAACTCC
This sequence comes from Nicotiana tomentosiformis, assembly GCF_000390325.3. Lineage (NCBI taxonomy): Eukaryota > Viridiplantae > Streptophyta > Magnoliopsida > Solanales > Solanaceae > Nicotiana > Nicotiana tomentosiformis. Next base: position 11,004,156 of record NC_090814.1, read on the forward strand.
CGATAGACTGGAAGGCAAAGCAAGCTCGTAAGCTCGTAAGCAACCTCCCCAACTCGTCTCAACACCTCAAATGGACCTATGAACCTTAGGCTCAACTTGCCCTTCTTTCCAAACCTCATGATTCCCTTCATCGGCGAGATCTTTAACAGAACCTTCTCGCCCACCATAAATGATAAATCACACACCTTCTGATCCGCGTAACTCTTCTATCTGGACTGTGCTGTGCGAAGTCGCTCCTAAATCAACTTTACCTTTTCCAAGGAATCCTTCACTAAATCAGTACCATATAACTTAGCCTCGCCGGGCTCAAACCATCCGATGGGCGAATGACATTGCCGACCATATAAATCCTAAAATGGAGCAATCTCGTTGTTGGATTGATAACTGTTGTTGTAAGCAAACTCGGTCAAAGGCAAGAATCGATCCCACTGCCCTCCGAAGGCAATCGCACATGCTTTGTGCATATCCTCCAAGATCTAAACTGTCCGCTCCGACTGCCCTTCGATCTGCGGATGAAAGGCTGTGCTGAGCTCTACCCGGGTCCCCAACTCACTCTGTACTGCCCTCCAGAAATGCAAAGTAAACTGAGGGACTTTATCTGATATAATGGAGATAGGCACACCGTGTAACCGAACAATCTCCTGAATGTAAATCTGAGCTAACCTCTCTGATGAATACGTGGTAACAACCGGAATGAACTGTGCTGACTTGGTCAACCGAAATTCATGGTAATGAGCTCCCATTTCCACTTAGGTATAATCATCTGCTGGAGTAGGCCACCTGGCCTCTGATACTCGTACTTAACGTACTGGAAATTAAGGCACCTCGCTACATACTCAACTATGTCCTTCTTCATCCGCCGCCATGAATAATGCTGCATCAGGTCGCGATACATCTTCGTAGAACCTAGGTGAATAGAATACCGAGAACTGTGTGCCTCCTCTAGAATCCTTTCCCTTAATCCATCAACATTAAGGACACATAGGCGACCATGGAGTCGCAGAACACCATCCTCCCCGATGGTAACCTCTTTGGCACCACCATGTAGTACCGTCTCTCTGAGAACTGACGAGCCTTGATCAGCTCGCATAGTGAAGACTGGGCGACAACGCATGCAAGAACTCAGTTGGGCTTTAAAATATCCAACCTCACAAGTCTGTTTGCCAAGGAATGAATGTCCAAAGCTAGTGGCCTCTCCTCTGCTGAAATCAATGTCAAACTACCCATACTCTCCGCCTTTCTGCTCAAGGCATCCGCAACTACATTTGCCTTGCCCAAATGATAAAGGATGGTAATATCATAATCTTTTAGTAACTCAAGACACCTACATTCCCTCAAATTGAGATCCCTCTGCTTGAACAAATGCTGCAAGCTATGATGATCGCTGTAAACCTCACAGGACACCCCATAAAGATAATGCCTCCAGATCTTGAGAACATGAACAATCGCGACCACCTTTAAATCGTGTACTGGTTAATTCTTCTAGTAGGGCTTCAGCTGACGTGAAGCATATGCAATAACTTGCCCCTCCTTCATCAATACACAACCCAAACCAATGCGTGAAGTGTCACAATACAAAGTATACATCCCTAAATCGGAAGGCAACACTAACACCGGTGCTGAAGACAATGCGTTCTCGAGCTTCTGAAAGCTCACCTCACAATCATCGGACCAACGAAACGGATCACCCATCTTAGTTAATCTAGTCAAAGGTACTGCAATAGATGAGAAGCCCTCTACAAAATGGTGATAATAACCTGCTAACCCGAAGAAGCTCCTGATCTCAGTCGTCGTGGTAGGACGAGGCCAATTCTGGACTGCCTCGATCTTCTTGCGATCTACCTTAATACCCTTTCTTGATACAACATGCCCCAAGAATGCCACCGAATCCAACCAGAATTCACACTTGGAGAACATAGCATATAACTTTTGTTCCCGCAAGGTCCGAAGCACCACTCTCAAATGTTGCTCGTGCTCCTCCATGCTATACGAGAATATCAAAATGTCATCAATGAAGATAATGACAAACGAATCAATATATGGCCTGAACACCCGATTCAACAAATCGAAAGATATCACTAGAAACTCATAATGGTTATATCTAGTCCGGAAAGCCGTCTTCGGAACATATGAATCCCGAAACTTCAACTGATGGTACCCCCATCTCCAGTCGATCTTAGAGAACACCCTGGCAACCTGCAACTGGTCAAAGAAATCATCAATATACGAAAACGGGTACTTGTTCTTAATGGTAACTTTGTTTAACTAGCAGTAATCAATGCAGATCCGCATAGTCCCATCTTTCTTCTTCACAAACAACACCGGTGCACCCCATGGCGACACACCCGGTCTAACGAACCCCTTTGCTAGCAACTCCTCAAGCAGTTCCTTCAACTCCTTAAACTCTTTCGGAGCCATGCGGTATGGTGGGATAGATATAGGCTGGGTATCTGGAACCAAATCAATGCATAAATTGATATCACGATCTGGTGGCATGCTTGGAATATCAGAAGGAAACACATCGGATAACTCCCAAATTACGGGAACTGAATCAATCACCATAGTATTTGTAGTAGTATCCCGAACATAAGCTAGATAAGCCAAACATCCCTTCTCGACTATGTGTCAAGCTTTCAGAAAAGAGATAACCCTACTAAACGTACTGACAGACGAACCCTTCCACTCCAATCTAGGCAACTCTGGCATAGCCAAGGTAACAGTCTTGGCATGGCAATCAAGGATGGCGTGATATGGAGATAACAAGTCCATGCCCAGGATGAACTCAAAGTCGGTCATATCAAGCAACAGAAGATGCAAATCTGCTTCTATGGCCAAATCCTCATAGATGCGGATCAGGCGCAAGTCTGCCCCTTTCGCTTTTGTGTGCGGAGTCTCGCATTTGTGAGCCCACTTCTGCGACACAAGCACCGCACCTACGCACTAGGTTGCTTCTGCGATTCCTTCCTCGCATCTGCGCCTTCGCAGATGCAGCCCCTACCCTCGCTTCTGTGACCATTGGGGAGCCAACACTGGGCCACTTCTACGGCAACTGGCTCGCTTTTGCAAGCTCGCACCTGCGATTGCACCAGAAGCTTGATGCTTTAGCTATTCATCCAAGGCCAAACGGGTTCCGTGCATCGTCCGAATGGCATCCGGGACCCCTAAGGCCCCATCCAAATATACCAACAAGTTTGTAAACATAAAACAAATGTGCGTGCACCCTTGGAATGTGTAAAACCAATAGAATCAACTTATGAACTTCAGATACTTCCAACTTACTCTGAACGCACCAATTCATACTTAAACTACTCAAAATGCAAATTTTGCATGCAATTCCAAAATCATCATACGAACCTATTGTGATTGTCAAATCCCAATTTCGAGGTCATTTACTAGAAATATTGACCCAAGTCAAACTTACCCTTTTAAAGCCAATATTAAGGAACTAAGTGTTCCGATTTCACCCCGAACCCTTCCAAAAACTAAACTAACCATCACCGCAAGTTATAAAATAGAAAAGGCACATATGGGGAGTCTTATTTAGAGGAACGAGGATATAGAAAGAAAAACAACAGGTAAGATCGTTACAATCGGATTACATGATCATGCATGGTATTAGTTTCAAGGCTGAGGGATTTCTTGATTGTTTTTTTGAATAGTCATGTAATGGTGAAGTGCAGGTTATTCGGTATGTATTAGCTGTGTATTGAAGATTAGAGTAAGGTGAGTGGTTATCGAGAAGGTTCTAATGAGTTTCAGATCATATGTGCCATTTAAGGACTTCTAAATTTGTGAATAAATAGGGCTTGAGATCGGTAGTGAATGGTAACCGGATCTGCGGTATTTCTATTTCAAGAATGATTCTACATGGAGATATTAGAGAGATGCAAGAAACGACTTCAGATTCGCAGAAGGTTCCTTCAGAGTGAGCATATCAGATTGAGTCACTTTCGGGTTGGCGGTTTGTGTGACTCGGTTGAGTTAGAGGAGATCAGTTTTGATGACTCGATTATGTGTTAATGAGTTCCGAAGGATTCACCATAGTTATGGCCACGACCAGAGTTGATGTTTTCTACAGGTATAGAAGCTATATTGTTTGTAGTAATGTTCTCCCGAATTGAGTTAAATGAAAGGTTCTCGGTTGATAAGATGTTCAATTTGCTTGTGGTTCAGAGTTGATTATGAGATTTTTGTATTTTTACAAGTTAGCATGTTAGTAGCAGTGCTCTGTATAGGTTTGAAAGCTGCAAGTTCAAGGTTGAGGTTTAGTTATGAAGGGAAGGATATGAGTTCTTCATGAAACAGACGATTTTGGGTGTTTAAGAGAATGCTGGCACTATTTGATATCACCGGAGGAGAGTGGGCATGTTGGTAGGTGCATTATGTTTTGACTTGTGGGTATTTTTCTTTAAGATGATGGAGTACGAGTGACATATCAACCATTTGAGTAGCGGTGTTAAGATCGGATATGGAGATTTTGGTATTCATGAGGTTCAGGGACTGAATGTTCTCCTTGGCAGACTATTCCTTGATTGGGAACTGTGAAGAAATGTTGAGTATTGGACGATTGATGTTATGTGTTATGGAAGGGTTGCTATGGACTTTTGGAAGTTTATTTACCTATTTGGGAATGATTGAAATTTGGTTTGGGTATTATTTGTGAGCCTAATTAGAATGTGTATTCTGTATCGGATCGAATTTGCTTGCTCTTGCTCAGCTATTACCAAGGTATATCATAGCGCGAGATAGATGTTATTCGCGCCTTGGTCTGTGTTATGTGCTTCTCTCTTATGCTATGACGGGTTGTGGGGGTTATATGATTTTTTCGCATGCATATTGTAATTTTGTTTAGGCCTTATGGCGTTATGGGCGAGATGGCCCTCGTGATGTTGACTTGCTTGTTGCACCATAGTTTTTGTGCTTGCCTTTCTCAGTATTGTTTGTGCCTAATCATCTTCCCACAATTATATTTGTGCACTCTATCGTGCTTGATGTTGAGACACATGTGATCGGTGAGCCCGAGAATTATGGATCAATGGGTACCCTTATGTGGATTGATATGATTATATCGGGTTGCATGCCGCAACTATACTGTAATGAGATGTAACTCATTATTCTTATTTAGTGTGTTTTGCTTTTACTTGTTTGAAAATAGTTCATAGGAAGATGTTAATATTACCCCATCTGCTTGTCTTGCTTATTAGCCTTCTTATTTAACTTTCTTATTATTATATATCATGTGTGAATTATTACTTATTTGATGTACGAAACCGCGTTGTGTGGGGCTCCATATGGCTTTGGTGTGACTTGTCGGTTGTGCTGCTTCTAGATCTGAGATTTGCACTATCATATTGGGATGAGGAATGTATGGCAGAATGATACCATATTTTTGCTCAAAATTTGGCTATAGTCCTTGTCGGACGCGAGAGCTCCATGACTTGTTGATCTGATGAGTGGTTATGAGTTTCTGCATATTTCTTTCATCATCGGCAATGCACGAAGGTTTTGAATGAGGTTTTATTTGGTATAAAGTTAACTACCGGTACCAGATTTATTTTTGGACAGCTATTGTGGTCAGAAGTTATTGGAGTGAGTATTTGTGTTACGTGGTATATCATGTGATTACATCTTGGGTTATGGTTATAGCTTGGTACAAGTTGTTCAGACTTATGCATTGTATGGATGTAAGCATTTGGGTCTTATAATGAATTCCGGATGTTGGAAATTGGGTTCCAAGGTTTATGGATTAGGTTGAAAGAAGGATTTTCGGTTATGTTGAGTTGGCAGACTTATATGGATTGGGGTGATGTTGGATCACCCATGGGTATGTGTACGGTGAGCTCATGCAGTGATAAGATAAGTTTGGAATGACTCTTGGCATGTTCGAGGACGAATGTATGTTTAAGTGAGGGAGGATGTAACGACCCAACCGGTTATTTTGAGCATTTACATTTCGTTCAACTATTTGAAGTCTTGAGTAACTTCATATGATGTATTATGACTTGTGTGAATCGTCGGTTTTGGTTTTCAGGTGCCTCAGAATAGATTTGGAGGAATGAATCACATTTTAGAATCTTTAAGTTGGAAAAGTTAATCAAGTTTGACTTTTGTGTATTTGGCCTCGGATTGGAGTTTGGATGGTTTCAGTAGGCCTGGACAGTGATTTTGGACTTAGGCGTATGCTCAAAATTATATTTGGATGTTACTAGAAGGTCTCGACACTATTTGGAAAAAGTTAGAAATTTGAAGGTTTGAAATGTTCATAAATTTGTCCGGGAGTTGTAATAGGTTCATTATGTCATTTTAAACTTGTGTGCAAAATTTGACGTTATTCCGAGTGATTTGATATGGTTCGGTACAAGTTTTGGAAGTTTATTTGAGGTGCGATTCGTAGTTTTGATGTTGTTATGTAAGATTTGACGCCTCGAGTAGGTCCATGTTATATTTTGGGACTTGTTGGTATGATTTGATGGGGTCCCAAGGGGATCAGGTGTATTTTGGATCATTGGTTGAGAGACAAGATAAGTTAAGAAATTTAGAGTTTGATCATGGTCAATATCGGGTCAAGACGACCTCTTTTCAATATTTTTAGTGCACGAGAAGGTCCGTAGCATGTTTTATGATTGAAATGCATATATAGTTTTGTTTCCGGGAGGTTCCGGATGAGTTTCAGGGTGGTTTCAGATAATTTCGGTGAAGTTTGGGTTAGCTGGTATTGGTACCTCGCAATTGCGAACTTATTGTTGCAATTGCGAAATAATGCATTTGTGAAAATCTGGTTGCAATTTCGAACATTTGGTCGCAATTTAAGTCCATAATTGCGAACTTTTGATCGCAAATGCGACATCTACAGCTGGGTAAAGATTTGGAATTTCGGGATTTTAGCTCATTATTTCATATTTTGAACCCTAGACATGGATTTGGGCGATTTTAGAGTGAATTTTCACATGGATTGGGGTAAGTATTTTCTACTCGGTTTTGATTATATTTCATGATTCCATCTTCGATTTTGGCATTTGATTGATGATTTCAAAAGAGAAATTGGGTGGTTTTTGTCCAAATTTTCCGAAAGTGACTAATTGAGCTTTGAACATCTATTCGGAGTCGGATTTGAATCAAATTAGTATAGTTGTACTCGTATTCGAATGGGTAGTCAGAATTTGCATGTTTTGTCGGGTTTCGAGGTGCGGGCCCAGGTTTGATTTTTTGGTTGATTTTGAGTAAATGTGTAAAGATTCGACCTTTATCATTTAGGTAAGCTTCCTATGGCATTATTTAATGATTTTGAGTTGCTTCTGGCTAGTTTCGAGCCGTTCGGAGGATGACTCGAGCGGGATGGTGCTTCTAGTGTATTGATTTGGCTTGTTTGAGGTAAGTATCTTGCCTAACTTTGTTGGGGGAATTTTTCCTTCCAATTCATATTGTTTTCTACATGTGGGGGTGATGCATAAATGAGGTGACGAACGTATATGCATGTGACAAGGTTAATGATGCTCGGGGGTAAATTATACGATTAATGGTGCTTTGTAAAATTATGTGACCTTCTTGTTTCATGTCTTCCTTGACTTCTAGATTAGTACTAATATGAAATTAAATGCAAGAAACCATGATTTAGCTTATTATAATTTGATTAAAATTTGAAAGGCTTTTGAGAAATTATTGATGTGCTAAATCCGGTCGTTAGTTGTCACGACCCAACTCTCACATGTCGTGATGGCGCCTATCACAATACTATGCAAGCCGACAACCATAATAAACCACGCATTCTTTAAGTATGAAAACATAATAAAATAAGCTTAAGAGTAAAATCTCATAAATAATGATACGAAAATACTGCGACTCAATACAATATTTCCCCTAAAATTCGGGTGTCACTTAGTACATGAGAATCTAAATAACAACATAGTATGACTACTAAATACATTGTCTAGGAAGATATAATAGTACAAGTAAATTAAAAGAAGGAGAGTCAAGGTCTGCGGACACCAAGGCAGCTACCTCGATAGTCTCCGACAGATAAAGCTCCAAAAGCTAGCAGCCGCCGTACCCGAAAGTACCTGGATCTGTACATGAAGTGCAGAGTGTAGTATGAGTACAACCAACCCAATGTACTCAATAAGTAACAAGACTAACCCTGGGTTGAAAGCAGTGATGAGCTCAACAAGTACAGTCCAAATACAGAATTTAACAGTAGAGATATGTAGACATGCTTTCAAGTTCAACAGTTAAGCTCAAATAGATAAAATATGCCAAGTGTGACTCAAATGAGGAATGATACATCTCTATATATACATGTCAATTATGCATGTCAACTATAATGTAACGCAGTGATAAAAATCATAGGCATACTCTCGGAGAATCAATTCACTCAGTCCTCCCATTCACTCAATTCTTACAATCACTCATTCCTCACAGTCAATCAGTCCTCACAGTTAATCAATCCTCCCAATCGTTCGGCACTCACATTAGGAACTCGCACCCGCACTCAATAGGTACCTGCACTCACTGCTAGTGAGTCAGACTGTGGAGGGGCGAATCCTTCCCAAGCTCTATAATAAGACAATAATGGAATGAATCAATAAAGCATGTTGCGGCGTGCAGCCCGATCCCATAAATATCCTCACAATCAGACCCTCGACCTCACTCAGTCATCAATCTCACAAGTCTCTCGGGCTCATGAATATCACAACAATCAACCCAAATAATGATGATGAGATGTATCAATATATGGCAACAGAGATTGAGATATGATATGCAAATAATAGATGTGACTGAGTACATGATTGCAAATTAAGTAAGTAATTCAACAGCAACACAACCTCTGTAGGTCCCAACATTACCAGCATATAGCCTAAGCATGATTTCTAACATGAATCACAGCTCAATTTCTCTAACACGTGAAGAATATATGGATAATGACAAGATTATTAGACAACAAAGTTCCACGGAATCGACCGAGTCACAATTCCTATGGCGCACACCTACACGCCCGTCACCTAGCATGTGCGTCACTTCAACACCAACCACATAACATGTAATTCAGGGATTCATACCCTCAGAACCAACTTTAGAAATGTTACTTACCTCAAACCGTGTAAATCTCTACTCCAATAAGCTCTTGCCTAGCAAATCGGCCTCCAAATGACTCGAATCTAGCTTTCATTCTAGAAATTAGGGATTTTGGTAGAATTTAGGGAATTTATAAATTTGAGATTTAGACCTCAAATTGAGATCGAGTTTAGAAACAAATTGCATAACTAGGCACGGGGGTGAATAGGCAATTTGGTTTTGGTCCGATCTCGGATTTTGACCAAGTGGGCTCGGGGTTGACCTTTTCGATTTCATCAAAGATTTAACCTTTTTCATTCGTGGTAGTTTCAAAAGCTTATTTTGAATTGTTTGAATGATATTTGGCTAGATTTGGTTGGTTTGGAGGATTGTTCGAAAGAAAAAGCCATGGTTGATTGTTGAGTGATTGCGCAAAGAGGTAAGTATCATGTCTAACTTTGATTTAATGAACTTAGGACTTGTTGGTCTATTTGTTATGTCAATTATGTGTGGGAACGATATATATGCAAGGTGATGGGTGCACATGTGTTGTCATGGGATTAAAACATGCGGGATTGGGATATTTACTTTCATGTCTTCATTTATTCCTTGTTATCTATTATTATACGCTTTAATTGCTACACGTTCTTACTTGTTATCCATGCTTTACTTTTTATTTTTTTATTTAATTGTTACTTCTTTTGATTTGTTCATTTCTCACTCAATATCGGCTTACCTGCTACATATTTGCATTGATAGTATATTTTCTTTGTCTCATGTTTTACTTGCTTTTTATTGTCCTTATATTACTTGATGTGCTTTATTATGTTATCATGTTTATGTGAGCCATTTAGCTATTTCGGTGTTAATTGTTTGCCAAGGTTTGGGATTACGAGTTATTGGCTATTCTCCGTGTGTATTCGTAGTTCCTTAATGATCCACTCGTTGCACTTCCCTTTTGTGTTGAGATTACATAACTAGTGGTGTTATGTTGTTATGTTAATGATTGATGTTGGGAACAGGTTTGGCACCGTAATAGTATTGAAATGAATTGATGTTGATATCGGGTTGCACGCCACATTAGATAATGATATGATATGATATTGGGATCGTGTTGCACGCCGCAAAAATTATTGTGTTAAATATTCGGATGGGGTTGCACGCTACAACAATTATTGTGTGAAGTGTTGGGATCGGGTTGCATTCTGCAACATAGGTTATGTGTTGTAGTTGTTTGTTGTTTTAGAGTTTATTTTGGGTATTGTGATATGAGATTTGAGATCATGTTATTCTGGGGCCCTTTGATAGTTGACCTTCCAGTCCGTTTATATGTATTTTTTGTTTTATCTGTATTTTCTTATTCTGTTATTTTTATTCGTACATGCTTAGTGTGAGTGTCTTATCATAGCCTCGTCACTACTTCGTCGAGGTTAGGTTAGGTACTTATAGTGTACATGTGATTGGTTGTACTCATGCTACACTTCTGCACTTCTTGAGCAGATCCTGGTGTTGGTCCCAGCAGCGCGTACAGGAGATTTGCCTGGATGGATTTGCTTTGGAGATTTGAGGTAGAGTTGCTGGCGTTCGCAGTCCCTAAAGTTTCCTTTCAGTTTAGTCTTTACTGTTTATTTTGTTTCAAACAGTTGTACTTTGTTCAAACCATACTTTGTAGTATTCTAGTTTCTCATGTATTGGTGACACTAGATATCTGGGATTCGTCTACACTGTGTTATATTATGAATTTATCTTATATGCTTCAGTTTTGCTAATCGTTAACTATTATTATTACTATTATTATTATTACTAATCTTATTATTTTTACTATTATTATTATTATTATTATTATTATTGTTATTATTGTTGTTGTTGTTGTTGTTGTTGTTGTTATTGTTGTTGTTGTTGTTGTTGTTGTTGTTGTTGTTGTTGTTGTTGTTATTGTTGTAAAAATGGTTAATGGATTATCTAATATTGGCTTGCCTAGCAAATAGATGATAGGCTCCATCACGACCCAATGGTTGGGAATCGGTTCGTGACAAACTTGAATTATACTTTTTTTTTCATGAAACATATTTCTTTCGGTAGAGCTTTGCGTCTACCATTATTTATGATCTTTGTACTAAAAAGATAAATGTTAGAAAATAGAATTTAATAGTAAGGGAAATATAAGAGAAAGAGTTCTTTACAGAGAGAGAGAGAGTTGACTTTGACAGTCTTGAGATCTAATCCTGCTTTACAAGCTTACCCTTCCCAACAAGAAAATTGAAATGTGTATAAATATTATTATGTTTCTCATCAAGTGGATGGAAAAATTAAATGAGCAAGAGTTACTTCTGGATATAGAATTGTATCCTCTTGAAATTTCATCTTAGGTTGAGAGGAGAATTCAAACTTAGAAGGCATGTTATTTAATGGATGATGCGGAATTTTTACTGTAGAGATTCAAAAATATAAATGGATAATGCGTGAAGAAATTAAAGAAATTCGACATCTGATATATATATATATATATATATAAATGGATAATGCGTGAAGAAATTAAAGAAATTCGACATCTGATCTATATAAATTAACTTCATATATATATAGTGTACTTTCTCAGCAAAGAAAATCCGGATGAACCACTTCCGCCCCTAGCTCTGCCTCTAATATTGTCAAACGAAACCAACTGAACTCGTCCAATTGCAATCACTAAACCATATGTGAGTGAATGATATTAGAAATCAGTTTGTTTTGAATTAATCTCCACATATAATTCTTAATTTATTTTATATTCGTGGGTGTTTTTGCAAACTATGAAAAAGAAAATGAGAGAAAGTGTTTTTTCTTTCTTTCATTTTCTTGGAAAACATAGTACAGAGACTTGAATTATCTATGGTAGAAATTCTCACTAGATGGATTATTCTCCTTGCTCAATTCTTGGCCATTATTTGTTTTCTACACCCCGATGGATAAATTTATAATATCACGATTCAAAACCTATAATAGATCATTATGACGCCCAACGATGTTGTTAGGCAAGCTAACGGTGAACCTCCAAATTAATTATCCATTTTAACTTTTAAAATAAGGAATTTCATCAAATACACCGAATTTCTGAAACTCATGGAAACATACGTTCTTCAAAGTGATAATAATAATAAGTACAAATGTAAACATCCACTAGAAGCCCCCAAAACCTGGTGTCACAAGTGCATGAGCAATCTATAGAATATACAAAACCACAAAGACTATTATCTGAAATAAAATTATCACGACCCGGAATCTCAACCCCGAGGTCGTGATGGAGCCTAACATCCACTTACTAGGCAAACCCACGTGAGATAATTAATTAGCTAATTTTTAACAGTTAAAACGCAATGGTGATATACAACGAGAAATAGAAACCCAATCTAATATCGTACCAACATAAGTCACGTAATAATATCTACTCCCAAAGATCTGGAGTCACGAGTGCACGAGCAACTAGAAGTCTACAAACAGAGTGAAATAAATACAGCTGTTTCGAAAGAAATGAACAGTAAAAGTGGGGAAAGAAGGGGACTTCAAGGTCTACGGACGCTAGTAGATCTACCTCAAGTCTCCGTATGCAATGATCCGAGCTGACAAACCTCACGCACCGCTGGAACCAATGCCAGAATCTACACAAGAAGTGCAAAAGTGTTAGTATGAGTATAACCGACCCAATGTACTCTGTAAGTGTCTAGCCTAACCTCGACGAAATAGTGACGAGGCTATGACAGGGCACCTACGTAAATAAACATGTACAAGTATATGCGAAGCAGTAACAATTGCAGGGAATAACAACATACGAACTGGGAGGGGACATGCAAAAGGGGGGAAAATATAACATCTACGACATGTATGAAATCATCAAATAGCAAAGTAAATCATCAACCAATGAAATCAGGTAAAACAATGATATAAAAATGGCACGGCATCACCCTTCATGCTTTTACTCTCGTCCTTACCATGAAATGATGATAAAAGTAAAGTGAAATGGCACGACATTACTTTTCGTGCTTTTAGTCTCATCCTCAACATGTAACAATGAATAAATGAGATGAATGGCACGGTATCACTTTCGTGCTTTTACTCTCTTCCTCACCATATAATAATGAATAAATGAGATAAATGGCACAGCATCACCCTTCGTGCTTTTAGTCTCTTCCTCACTATGTATTAATCGATAAATGAGATAAATGTAATGGCACGGCATCACCCTTCGTGCTTTCACGCTCTTACGTACCATGTAATGAAGATAATATGAATTCGGGAAATAAATAATGCGGAGAATGTATTTATCGTCAAATATGATTCTAATATACCAAACTTCAACTTCCAAAATACTTAACAATAAATAAGAAATAAGTACGAACAGAATAATCAAGAAGTAATAACCTAACCTAAGCATGGATATCATGATTAACAATGCAATAAAATACAAGGAAACAAGTTTCACCCGCATGCTTTAACCCAGAAACAACACATAAGTACTCGTCACCTCACATATACATTTTTTTCACACATTAAATACATGGCAAATAGACTAATAAGTTCTAATCCTTCAAGTCAAGGTTAACCACGATACTTACCCGCTCTGCAATCAAATCAAAGCTCAATCGGGGCCTTTCCTCTAAAATTTGCCTCCAAACCAATTGAATCTAACCAAATATAGTTCAAACAATTCAAATAAGCTTTAGAAACTACCCATGAGTGAAAAAGTTTCAATCGTTAATAAATTTGGAAAAAGTCAAAAAAGTCAATCCCGGGCCCGCTTGGTTAAAACTCGAGATCGGACCAAAATCCAATTACCCATTTACCCCCAAGCCTAATTACGTGATTAGTTTCAAAATCTGACCTCAATTTGAGGTCTAAATCTCAATTTCTCAAAATCTCCAAATTTTGCCTAAATCCCTAATTTCTACCATAAACAAGCATAGATTAATGGCTAGAAATCAATAGGTGTTGATGGAAATGGAAGAAAACTAGTTAAAATCTACTAACCTATGAAGTGGGGATGAAATTCCTTTTCAAAATTGCCTCTAGGCAGAGCTCAAATATGGAGATGGTGAAAAATAAAGGAAATCCCGTCTTTGGGATATTTTAAATCACTGGCGTCAGGTCTTCATCGCATACGTGAAGGACCTGACGCGATCGCGAAGCACTTCGGCTCAATTGGCCTTCGCGTTCACAATGGCTCTTCCCCTCTTGATCTTCACGTTCGCGACCCTTTGATCGCGTTCGCGTAGAGCGCTCAGCTGATCCCCTCCCAGGCCCATACCCATCTCATTCGCATAGTGTTGGTCGCATTTGCAAAGTGTGGTCCCATCACTGTTTCGGGTTCGCGACCTCAACCTCGCATTAGCATAGAGGAATTTCCATCCCATCATAGGTTACTTTTCGTGATTGCAAGAGTGGCTTCGCGATCGCGAAGAACAAAGCACCAGACACCTGAATCTTTGTAACCAGCAATCCTCCTAAGTTCAAAATCAATCTGTAGCCTATCTGAAACCCACCCGAGCCCCTCAGGCTTCAAACCCAACATGAACAAAAGTGTAGTAATATCATACAAACTTGCTCGCACGATCAAACACCAAATAACACCTAGAACTATGAATCAGACATCAAAATGAATGAAATTTTCAAAGAAACTTAAGACCTTCTAAATTTACAGTCAGACGTCTCAATCACGTCATATCAACTCTGTTTTGTACCAAATTTTGTAGGCAAGTTATAAATAGTGAAATGAACCTATACCAAGTTGCGGAACTGAAATCTAAATCCGGTAACAATAAAGTCAACCTACAGCCAAACATAGGAAATCTTTAAACCTTCAAATTACTAGTTTTCACCAAATCGCATTAAATCAAGTTAGGGACTTCCGAATTCAGATTCGAGCATATGCCCGAGTCCCAAATCATGATACAGACCCTCCTGGATGGTCAAAACACTAATCCGGATCTGTTTATGTCATGCCCCGAACCTAGGAGCGAGACAAGCACCTGGTGCCTCATCTAACCTGGCGTACCAAATTGCGACTAAGGGACTCTGAACACATAATGTCATACTTTGGCCATGGGGCCACCTTGCAAGACATTTTGCGAAGCAAAATATAAAACTGAATGGAAACTAGCTCTAACTAAACATCCATATAAAGCTAGGCTGAAAAGGCCGTCATAGCTACTACAGCTGACAAACCACCAAATTATACATACCAGGCCTACAAATCCAACATACTGCACTAACCAACAGGATATGTCTACAAGCCTCTACTGATAGATGTACTATGATCGGAACAGGGCCCCGACCTACCCATAACATATATACAGATATACATAAGATGTACACAACACTCTAGACCTGGCAACTCCGAAAGACGTGGAGCTTACCGATCAGGATGAACTCGAGAAACACCTACTGAGGAGATCTACTCGTCTGTCTATCTGAACCTGCATGCATGAAATGCAGCGTCCCCGGAAAAGGGATGTCAATACGAAATAATATACCGAGTATGTAAGGCAATAACATAACTGAAAATCAAAACTGAACTGAGAATATAATAACTGGAAGTAACTGCGAGTCAAAGATGATCTGGAGATATACTTACCTGCTGATACTGACTCAACTCCTTCAATATAGTAAGTAAAATAATTGTACGGCCTTATAAGGCTCGGTATATATAACTGCTCTACCATAGTAGGCTCGCTCATAGGCGCTTGGCCATACTAGGCTATGTATCTCGACCATGCTGGGCTCGCTCATAGGTGCTCGGCCACAGTAGGCTCGGTATATAACTTTCCATCTGATCAGAGGTTGCCCAATAGGGGCCTGCCCATCGATTATAGCTCGATGGTAATGAAAATACTGTAATACTGTATATATAGGCTTGCTGATTTCTTGACTGGAAGAAGACAATACTAAAATTGAATATAGAGTCTCGATAAGGAATAATATTGTAACTTATGAGACTAAAATAGTGTGAATAAATTCATGAATATGAACTTCTCTTTTTGTCTCATTACTAACACATGTAGCTATGAGATCATGCCAAAATGAAGGAAGGCTTAGCCTTAACATACCTTATCACAATCTTTCCAATCACCAAGTTGAACTCACCTCTTCGCACCTTAATCTACAAGAATGATAATAATACTATCGTTAAGTTACGAAAGGTACAACTATCGCACAACGAACGACAAACCTATTTTGTATTAAAACGGGCAGCATCTCCCCTATAATCCTTACTTCCTCCAAATTCAAGATAACACCAACAATACAAGAACAGAACAATAACAACATATATACATCATTTTCCAGCCCTATATACACCATCAAATACTACAAAACAGCCCAACACACCCCAATCTCTTCGTACACAAAACGACCACCGTAGTAGTGTCAAATGACCCGAAAATGTTATGACGAACGACCAGCCAACCACCCTACATTTATATGGTATTTATAAACCCCCTTCCTCCTCCAAAACTCCACAAAATAGTAGTAAAACACGCAGCCCAATAGCAACACAAAATAGTCCACAAAACAGTCCGCTACAAGTGAATAACTCGAACTCACGGCTTCCGATCACCATCCCGTGAGTTCTTACAAGTATAGAACGACTTACCATGAATTTACAGAAGAAAAAATGGATGAAAGAGAGCAGTAAACTCACCTTATTTGTTGGATAACTCAGCTCCTATCTTGGTTCTTCAAACTCTAAGTTTTACCTCCAATTGGAACTTGAAAGGGAGAGAAAATCAATTAGGGTTTGTGGAAAATTTTTGGGAGGATTCTTTGCAGAGCTTATGTCTGGTTATTATGCTCTATTTTAAGTCTAATATATGAAGAAAATAGGCCCTTAAAAGGCCTCTTTGGACGACCCGAAATGGCCCATTTTTGGGCTTTCATTTAAGCAAGTAGGTGACACACCTACTTGTCACCTAGCAGCTTGCGCAGTATCGCACAAATGCCCATATCTTTCTACTCCAATGTCTTATTGACAAACGGTTTAATGCGTTGGAAAATAGACTCATATATATTTAATTTGATGGGTGGAACACCCCATAAATCTAAGTATATCGGGAGAAAATCACATTTACATTTGACCCAAAGTTTCAGTAAAACTTATGAATGTAACTTGTGATGACTTTTATCGACTTTTGTTCCACAACTCTCTTGACTTCAAAACATAACACACGGATGTCATACGACTAATATAAATCATAACATAATCTCCTTATCATGTTAAGCACCCTAGTCTCACCCCAAAGGTATATGTTATAACATTCCCAACTTGTCGACTTTCGACGAAACATTATTTTCTTCAATTGCTTTAGCTTCTGAACCGTCCAACCCTCTTTGTACTTGTTGTTCATGATCTTCAATATTTGTAACCTCAGAGGTAACATGATTAAATTAATTTATATACTTTTAAATATTATCTTATTTTTGATCCTACATTAGTTTGCTTACGATGCATTTTTATGTACGAAAATATAGGGTGTAACAGTTTACACAAAATGTTGAATGTTGTCAACTCAAATTATTTTTAAAGCTAAAATTTACATTTTCTTTAATGTTTTCACATAAAAAAATTTCGGGAAAGGCACAGATTGTGCACGCAAATTGAAGAAGGATAAATGGAGCTATTCGAGGTCTCGGAACATAGAAATGAAGGCTAAAACTAGAAATGACCTATAAGGTCATCACATTCTCCACCTCTAAAATAAACGTTTGTCCTCGAACGGACATAGAAAGGTACCTGGACTGGTGAAAAGGTGTGGATATCTACTCTGCATGTCAGACTCGGTCGGCTGACCTCTCTACATGGCTGCCTCGATCCGCTGACCTCTTTACTATATTCTAACTGAAGGATAACTGTTAGAGCTCAACTTCCGGACCTGCCGGGTTAGAATGGCCTCTGACTCCTCCTCATAAGTCAAATCCTTGTCCAATTGGACTGAGCTAAAATCTAATACATGGGACAGATCATCGTGATACTTCCAGAGTATGGAAACATGGAACACCGGATGAACTACAGATAATATAGGTGGCAATGTAAGCTTGTAGGCCACCTCACCCACTCTCTTAAGAATCGCAAAGAGTCTGATATATCTAGGGCTCAACTTGCCCTTCATTCCGAACCTCATAACACCCTTCATCGGTGAAACCTGAAGAAAAACCTTCTCTCCAACCATGAATGCAACATCATGAACACTACGATCGGCATAACTCTTCTGCCTAGACTGAGCTGTGCAAAGTCGATCCTGAATCATCTTTGCCTTTTCCAAGTCATCCTAGACCAAATCTATACCCAACAATTGAGCCTCTCCTGGCTCAAACAAACCAACTAGCGAACGACACTGCTTCCTATATAATGCCTCATAGGGGGCCATATGAATACTCGATTGGTAGTTGTTGTTATAGGCAAACTCCACAAGCGGGAATAACTGATCCCAAGAACTCCTAAAATCCACAACACATGCATGAAGCATATCCTCTAATATCTGAATAATGCACTCGGACTGACTATACCTCTGGAGGTGGAATGTTGTACTCAACTCAACTCGTGTGCCTAACTCACGTTGTACGGCCCTCGAAAAGTGCGACGTGAATTACGTACGTCGATCAAAAATGATGGACACCGGCACACCGTGAAGATGAACGTTCTCGCGAATATAGATCTCAGTCAACCGCTCTGAAGAATAGGTAACTACCAGTGGAATGAAATGTGCCGACTTGGTCAATTCGGGAATCTCAAGCTTCTGAAGCAAACTGCCAGGCCTTTGATGCTCGTACTTTACTTGCTGAAAATTCAAACACCGAGCCACATATGAAACTATATCCTTCTTCTTTCTTGTCCACCAATAATGCTGTCGCAAATCCTGAATCCTACTCTAGGTCATGCACAGGGTAATTCTTCTCATGAACCTTCAACTGTCGTGACGCCTATGAAATCACCATGCCGGCCTGCATAAATATCCCATCGAGCTCAATATGCAATGCATCACAATACAACGTGTAGGATCCTAAACCTTTGGGAAACACCAACACGGGCGCCGTAGTTAAAGCAGTCTCGAGCTTTTGAAAGCTTAACTCACACTCATCATACCACCTGAATGGAGCATCCTTCTAGGTCAATCCAGTCAATGAGGCTGTTGTGGATGAGAACCCCTCCACGAACCGACGATAATAACCTGCCAAACCTAGGAAACTTTGAATCTCTATAGCTGAAGTAGGTCTAGGCCAGTTCTGAACTGCCTCAATCTTCTTATGATCCACTTTAATGCCCTCGGTCGATACAACATGCCCAAAAAGGCAACTGAATCCCACCAAAACTCACACTTTAAAAACTTGGCATATAACTGACTATCTCTCAGAGTCTGAAGTACAATTCAAAGATGCTGCTCATGCTCCTCTCGACTACGGTAGTAGATCAAGATATCATCAATGAACACAATCACAAAATAATCCAAATAGGGCTTAAATACCCGATTCATCAAATCCATAAATGCCACTAGGGTATTTTTTAACCCAAATGACATCACTAGGAACTCATAATGCCCATACCCAGTCCGAAAAGTTTTCTTAGGGACATCGGATGGCCTAATCTTCAATTGATGTTATCCAGATGGTATGGTGGAATAGAAATAGGTTGAGTGCCCGGAGCCAAATCAATACAGAAGTCAATATCTCTGTCAGGTGGTATCCCGGCAGATCTGCAGGAAACACCTCTGGAAACTCACGCACAACTGGTATCAAATCCATGGAAGGAACCTCCGCACCGGAATCACGAATATAGGCCAAATAGGATAAATATCCCTACTCGATCATACACTGAGCCTTCACATAAGAAATAACCATGCTGGTAGAATGACCAAGAGTCCCTTTCCACTCTAATCGAGACAAACCCGGCATGGCTAAGGTCACTATCTTGGCGTGACAGTCCAATATAGCATGATACGGTGACAACCAATCCATGCCCAAAATAACATCAACATCCACCATATCAAGAAGTAGGAGGTCTACACTAGTCTCAAGACTCCCAATAGTAATCGCACATGAGCAATAGACATGATCTACAAAAATAGAATCTCCCACAGGGGTGGACACATACACAGGAGCACTCAAAGAATCACGAGGCACAACCAGATATGAAGCAAAATAGGATGACACATATGAATACGTAGAGCCCGGATCAAATAAAACTAAAGCATCTCTATGGAAAATTAGAAAAATACATGTGATGATGGCGTCAGATGACTCGACCTTAAGTCTAGCCGAAAATGCATAAAAATGGGGTTGGGTCCCACCACTCTGACCTCCATCTCTCGGATGGACTCTAGCTGGCTAGCCTCTACCTATAACAGCCTAACCTCCATCTCTGGCAGCTGACCCCTACCTCTAGCTGGCTAAGCGGGCGGTGGGGAAATCGGTGCCGGAATCATGGCGCGAGAACCCTGTTGGTACATATCTCCCTGTGATCTGGGGAAAAATCTAGAAAGGTGCCTTGAATCTCCACAAGTATAACAAACCCTCTATTGTTGTGACTGCTGACCCTGGAATTGGCCCTGTTGATCTGGATAACCACTCTAGATCGGAGGGGCACTAATAAGAGCTGGTGGTGCACTATAGGATAGCTGCCCAGGATGAGATACATAAGGATCGTGACTACCTAAAGCACTGTGGGATGCCTGAAGCATTGACTGAAATGGCCTGGGAGGATGGCCTCTACCAAACGTACCCCTGACTCTAGACGAGGCACCACTAAAACCACCAAAATGACGAGGCCTCTTATTAGATACCGGACCCTCTCCTGATCATGAACTATCTCGATCCTTCTAGCAATCTTTATAGCCCTCTGAAAAAATATATCATCTACGGTCTCCTGGGCCATCTGTAGCCTGATAGTGAGAGTGAGCCAATTAATGAATCTCCTCACTCTTTCCCTTTCAGTAGGGAGCATGATAATGGCGTGGCGAGATAGATCCACAAATCGAGTCTCGTAATGGGTAATAGTCATGCTACTCTACTGAAGGCGCTCAAACTGCCTGCGATAATCCTCTCTTAGAGTGTAAGGAATGAACTTCTCTAGAAATAGCTATGAAAATTGATCCCACGTAAGTGGAGGTGAATCAAATGGTCTAGTCAACACATAATCTATCCACCATCTCTTGGCAGAGCCGGTCATCTGGAACATTGCAAAATCGACCCCATTGGTCTCAACTATACCCATGTTACGTAACATCTCTTGGCAACGGTCCATGTAATCTTGTGGGTCCTCAAAAGGTGCATTGCTGAAATGGATAGGGAAGATCTTGGTAAACTTATCCAGCCTCAACAAGGCCTTATAAGACATAGCGGGCATATCATCGGCCTGTGCCGCAACAACCGGCTGAACCACCCCAGCTGGCTGGGTTGCTGGAGTCTGATACAGGGGAGCCACCTGCTCTGGGGTATGAGTAGCGGGAGTCTATGCTCCTCACCCATCTCGAGAGATGGCTGGTGCCACCGGAAAATGCATCGGTCTGGGCCACACTCTCTACAAGGCCCACCAAGCGGACTAAAGCGTCCTGAAGCAGTGGAGTGGCTATGAACCCCCCTCAGAACCTGAGCTAGTCCGTTGGGTACGGCTTGAGCTGGGACCTCCTCCTTATGATCAATGTGAGGCTCCACTACGGGTGCTGCTACTTGAGCTCTAGGCTGAGCTCTACCTCTGCCTGGCATCTAGCTCGACCTCGACCTCAGCCTCTGCCCTGGTATTAGCTGCCACAGGGGGCTCCGGCTCCTATCCGACTGCGTATGCTATGCGTGTTCTTGCAATCTATATGATAAAAAGAATAGAATGATTCAATCATCAATCATAGAATAAAATAGCACGATAGAGAAGGAAAAGAAGTGACTTTTTTCCTAAAACTCTATAGCCTCTAGAATATAAGTATAGATGTCTTCATACTGTTCCCCTAGACTCTACTAAACTTGCTCATAACTCGTGAGACCTAGGAAACCTAGGACTCTGATACCAACTTGTCACGACCCGAAATCCCAACCCCGGAGTCGTGATGGCGCCAAACATCCACTTGCTAGGCAAGCCGTTGTGAGATAATTAATTAGCCAAATTTTAACAGTTAAAATACAATGGTGATATACAACGAGAAATAGAAACCCAATCTAATACAGTACCAACATAAGTCACATAATAATATCTACTCCCATGGATTCGGAGTCATGAGTACACGAGCAACCAGAAGTCTACAAATAGAGTCTGAAATAAATACAATTGTTTTGAAGGAAATGAACAGTAAAATTGGGGAGAGGAAGGGGACTTCAAGGTCTACGGACGCCAGTAGATCTACCTCAAGTCTCTGTATGCAATGATCTGAGCTGACATACCTCACGCACTGCTAGGACCAATGTTACAGCCTATATTTTCGTACGTAAAAGTGGGTCGTAAGCAAACTAATGTAGGACCAAAAATGAGATAATATTTGAAAGTATATAAAGTAAGTTAATCATGTTATCTCAGAGGTTACAAATATTGAAGATCATGAACAACAAGTACAAAGAGCGTTGGAAGGTTTAGAAGCTAAAGGAATTAAAGGAAATAATATTTTGTCGAAAGTCGAAAAGTTGGGAATGTTATAACATGTACTTTTGGGGTGAGACTAGGGTGATTAACATGATAAGGAGATTATGTTATGATTTATATTAGTCGTATGACAGCCGTGTGTTATGTTTTGAAGTCAAGCGAGTTGTGGAACAAAAGTCGATGAAAGTCATCACAAGTTACGTTCATAAGTTTTACTGAAAATTTTGGTAAAATATAACTACAATTTTCTCCTAATATACTTAGAGTTACGGGGTGTTCCACCCATCAAATTGAAGCTCTATGAGTCTACTTTTTAAATCATTAAACTGTTTGTCAATACGACATTGGAGTAGAGTGATATGGGTATTTGTGCGAGACTGCGCAGGTTACAAGGTGACAAGTAGGTGTGTCACCTACTTGCTTAAATGAGAGCCCAAAAATGGTCCATTTCGGATCGTTCAAAGAGGTATTTTAAAGGCCTATCTTCATATATTAGACTTAAAATAGGGCATAATAATCAGACATAAGGTCTGCAAAAATCCTCCCAAAAATTTCCCACAAACCCTAATAGATTTTCTCTCCCTTTCAAGTTATAATTAGAGGTAAAACCTAGAGTTTGAAGAACCAAGATAGGAGCCGAGTTATCCAACAAATAAGGTGAGTTTACTTCTATCTTTCATCCATGTTTCTTCTGTAAATTCATGGTAAGTTGTTCTATACTTGTAAGAACTCACGGGACGGTGATCGGAAGCCGTGAGTTCGAGTTATTCACTTGTAGCGGACTATTTTGTGTTGCTGTTGGGCTGTGTGTTTTATTACTATTTTGTGGGGTTTTGTAGGAGTAAGGGGGTGGAGAAACACCATATAAATGTAGGGTGGTGTGCTGATCGTTCGTCGTAACATTTTCGGGTCGTTTGACACTACTACGATGGTCGTTTTGTGTATGAAGAGATTGGGGTGTGTTGGGCTATTTTGTAGTATTTGATTGTGTATATAAGGCTGGAAAATAATATATATATATATATATGTTGTTATTATTATGTTCTTGTGTTGTTGGTGTTATCTTGAATTTGGAGGAAGTAAGGATTATAGGGGAGATGCTGCCCGTTTTAATACAAAATAAGATTGTCGTTCGTTGTGCGATAGTTGTACCTTTCGTAACTTAATGATAGTATTATTATCGTTGTTGTAGATTAAGGTGCGAAGAGGTGAGTTCAACTTGGTGATTGGAAAGATTGTGATAAGGTATGTTAAGTCTAAGCCCTTCCTTCATTTTGGCATGATCTCGTAATTACATGTGTTTGATAACGAGGCATAAAGAGAAGTTCATACTCCCGAATTTATATACACTATCATAGTCTCATAAGTTACAATATTCTCCTTTATCGGGACTTCATATTCAGTTTAGTTGTCTTTATTCAGTCAAGAGAGCATAGGGTCTATATATATATATATATAGTATTATCGTATTTTCACCACCATCGAGCTATAATCGGTGGGCAGGCCCCTATTGGGAACCTCTGATAAGATGGTAAGTTTTATACCGAGCCTACTGTGGCCAAGCACCTATGAGCGAGACCAAAATGGTTGAGATACAGAGCCTAGTATGGCCGAGCACCTATGAGTGAGCCTACTACGGTGGAGCAATTACACGTTCCGAGCCTTATAGGGCCGGACATTTATTTTAATTACTATGTTGAGAGAGTTGAGTCAGTATCAGCAGGTAAGTATATCTCCATATCATCTTTGACTTCCAGTTACTTTCAGTTATCATATTATCAATTCAGTTTTAGCTTTCAGTTATTTTATTTCCTTACATACTTGGTACATTATTTTGTACTGACGTCCTTTTTTGGGGGGCGCTCATGCGTGCAGGTTCAGACAGACAGACGGGTAGACCTCCTCAGTAGGTGTTGCCCGAGTTCAGCCTGATCGGTAAGCTCCACATTCTTCAGAGTTGCCGGGTCTAGAGTTCTGTGTACATCTTATGTATATCTGTATATATGTTATGGGTAGGTCGGTGCCCTGTTCCTATCATAGTACATTCATCAGTAGAGGCTTGTAGACATATCCCGTCAGTTAGTGCAGTATGTTGGGCTTGTAGGCCTTGTACATATATTTTGTTGGTTTGTCAGCTGTAGTAGTTATGATGGCCTTGTCGGCCCAGCGTTATATTGATGTTTAGTCAGCGTTAGTTTCCGTTCAGTTTTATATTTTACTTCACAAATTATTTTGCAATGTGGCCCCATGGCCAAAGTATGACATTACATGTTCAGAGTCCCTTAGTCACAAGTTGGTACACAAGGTTAGGTGAGGCACTGGGTGCCGGTCTCGCCCCCCAGGTTCGGGGCATGACAACAAATACCAGAATCTGTACAAGAAGTGCAAAAGTGGAGTATGAGTACAACCGACCCAATGTACTCCGTAAGTGTCAGCCTAACATTGACGAAGTAGTGACGAGGCTATCACATGGCACCTATGTAAATAAACTTGTACAAGTATATGTGAAGAAGTAACAATAGCAGGGACCACCAACGTACAAACTCGGAGGGGACAGCAAAAGGGGGAAATGATAACAGCTACTACATGTATGAAATCACAAAATAGTCAAGTAAATCATCAACCAATGAAATAAGGTAAAACGATGATATGAAAATAGCACGACATTACCCTTCATGCTTTTACTCTCGTCCTTACCATGAAATGATGATATAAGTAAAGTGAAATGGCACTGCATCACCCTTCTTGCTTTTACTCTCATCATCACCATGTAACAATGAATAAATGAGATTAATGGAACGACATCACCCTTCGTGCTTTTACTCTTTTTCTCACCATATAATAATGAATAAATAAGATAAATTGCACGGCATCACCCTTCGTATTTTTACCCTCTTCCTCACTACGTTTTAATCAATTAATGAGATAAATGCAATGGCACGACATCACCCTTCGTGCCTTTACACTCTTACTTACCATTTAACGAATATAATATGAATTCGGGAAATAAATAATGTGGAGAATGTATTTATCGTCAAATATGATGGTAAGATACCAAACTTCAACTTCCAAAATACTCAAATATTACACAATAAGAAATAATTATGAATGAAATAATCAAGAAGTAATAACCTACCTCTTGTAGTACCCAAAACGCTTTCGGACAGATAACGGCTAGCGACTTTTTTGAAGCTTGTACAGGCTAATAAGTGCTTCTCCGGCCACTTGCTAGCCTCCTCTTGAGGCTGGTCAGTCGTCCCTGCCAACCCCATGGTCCCAAACAATCACTACAAACCCTAATCCACCCACAAATTATACACAATTATTACCACCAAGTTCAATATATGCCCCCATGCAAACCCTACCCTTACAAACCCTACCCATCATTTCCATCAAAATAGTGGAATATTTCCATTGTGAACCTGTGATTAAATAAAAGAAGGTAGAAGTAAAGCAGTCCATAATACAATAACGACTGACACTAGCAGTGCTTGGCAAATTCTCGTATGGTAAACTAGTGATCAATGTACTGCATAAGGCAATTCCAATACAATGTGAAGTAAAAGGTATGTGTGTTATTTGTCTTATTTAAGACAATCATGTATTGATCAGGCTGTCCTTATTAGAAGAATATGTTCACTTCTTGTTAAAGACTATTTTTATTTGAAAGCACAAAGGGAGATATGGCAGATAAGGTGTACAAAGTGGAACCCTTGGTGGACTCCTGATGAGGAAACTCCTATTGCAATAGTGTGGATTAGTTTTTCTGAGCTGCCTCCTAATTTCTTTGGTAAGGAATATGTGTTTTCCTTAGCTAGTGCAGTAGGAAAACCATTACACGTTGATTTAGCCACTCAAAATGGTACTAGACCTAGTTGTGCAAAGGTTAAGGTAGGGGTGAAATTGTTAGCTAAATTTCCTCAAAGAATCAAAATTGTGAAGGAAGAGGATGATACTGGACCCTAGGAATCAAAGTGGATAAAGATCAAATATGATTACATGCCAAAGTATTGTAAAACATGCAAGAAGCAAAGGCATAGTGAAGTAGACTATTGGGTAATACATCCTGAGTTATATAAAAAAGTTAAAGAAGTAGTGGAGGATCAAAGTAGAGGAAAGGAATTGGTAGGTACTACAACTAATGCTACTAAAGTAATTTCCAGTGGTAAGATGCTTGGGAAACCAATACGTAATCCAGCTAAACAAGAGTGGATGCAACGGAGGCAAAACAAATATCAAAGAGACAAGATGGGTCATATTATTGAAGCTCTAGAGGATTAAGAAGCGGACAATTTCAAAGGTAAGAACAAAGAAGCAGTGGTCACAAAAAACAAATTTGATGCTCTTGAAGTTGAGAAAATTGAGCAACCAATGTTGAGGATTACTGATGGCAAAGGAAATTGTAATGACAAGGCAAATGAGATGATGTAGCAGGAGAAGGAATCCCAGAAGACCAAGCAAAAAAAGCAGTTGGAGAATGTTCAAAATTCTAGTCCATATCCTTAGGTGAATAGGAGTGACAATGTGACAGTATTGAAGCAAGGGGAAGAAGAATAAAGGCGTATTAAAAAAGAAGCTATATTACAAGTAGTTAACGGAGACAATAAGGAGGCAAACAAGGAGGAGAGCTTAATTCCTTATTCTAATGGGAGAGTTAGTCAAACAGAGAAAGGGGATCAAAATGCAACTACGGAAAAATCCCCTAATACTAATGACACAATGATTGAGGAGGATACTAGAAAAGAATCTACTATAGAATGGGTACAGAGGAGATTTGGTGCGAAGAAGGAAGACTTAATACAGCTCAATGTTCCTGTTAATCACTCACGCTATGTAATACCCTCTCAAACATATGAAGAATATGCAATTAATGAGAAAAAACAAGAAGGCGGCATGGGGGATCCTGGTGGAGGGAGAAGGTTGACAATACAAAGGCTACAATTGATGCAAATATTAGTCCAAAAACCAAGCAGAAGAAAAGCAACATGCATGAACAACTGCCAGGAACAATTGATCTTGGTGCTACAGTAAACCCTAGGGTACTAAAAACTAGGGTTGAGGGTAGCTTTAGTTCTAGCAAGCAGCAGCCAATACAACCAGCTGGAGATGATAAAGGATCACCAAAAGAAGCTAGAATAACTGGAGGATCAGCTACTGCTAATTCAGCTAAGAAACGTACCAATGTAACAGTAAACCCTAGCAAACTGTTGAGGTTTTACCAATGTTGAAGATGTTCCGTTGGAGTTTTCAGGTGGTGATCAGGTTGGGAATGTTCATGTTAAAGTACTAGAGGCTACAGTGGGGTCAGAACAATAAACAGTTGGTGGCAAGGATGGTGATCCCAATGGAACAGTAATTTTTGTGAAGTCTGCTACAGTAAACCTAGCTTGGGTTCACTGTATGAACTGCAATTTAGAGCAATCAAGGAGGAATTGGTTGGTCAAGAGCATGGTTATGAGGTCTTGAAAAATACAAGTGTGGTTCAAGATCACATGGAGCAAGCTATTGTCACTATAAGTACAGGTATGATTGAGACAGTCCCAATGGCATGTGCCTCAGGTACTGGACCTCCATTGCTAATTCAGATAAATGCTCCTTTGAAATCTCCCAATCAAGTGTTATGTGATATTATTATGATGAGTTTATTGCTGTGAATCTTAAGGCTGTGGCTTGGGAAGGAGATTTTTCACCTAGAGCTTCTACAAAGAGTGGGAAGAAAGGGGAGAAAGAATCAGAGAATAAAGAAACACTGCAACCGACAAGAATTTTGCTCAAAAGGGCATCCTCAATGACTAAGTGATGATTAAGATAATGATTTGGAATATAAGGTATGTTAGGGCTCAACAGGCCTTTCAGAGGGAAATCAACATGCAAAGGGAATATGGTTTCTTTATTGTGGCACTTATGGAACCATTTCAAAATTCTAGACACAGTCAGAGGTACAGGAGGAGACAAGGTGCGGATGCTGCTATATCTAATATTAATGGTAAGATATGGCTATTCTTTGATGCTATAGCTGAATGGGAGTTGTTGATAGATACTGAGAAGCATGTGACTATTAAGGTGTATCATCAGGGCATTGGAAAATACATCATGATGACATTTGTTTATGCTAAATGTTCTGCTCTTGAAAGAATGGAATTGTGGGACAATTTATACTGTATTGCTAGTGACATGCAATTACATTGACTAGTTGGTGGTGATTTTAATGTGATACTTCATGAAGATCAGAAATATGAATATAAGGATTTTTCCTTTTGTGTGAATTCTAGTGGTTTGTTTGATCATGACTGTAAAGGAAGTCCTTTTACTTGGTGGAATGGTCGACCAAATGCAGAATGTATCTTTAAAAGGTTGGACAAAATACTTGTCAACATGCCTTTCCAAAATCTTTTTTCCAAAATTGAAGTTGAACATCTTATAAGGACTGGCTCTAAGCATGCTTCTTTATTGATGAGCTGTGGAGAAGAAGCAATGCAGTTTGTCAAGCCATTCAAATTCCTCAATTTTTTGACCAAACATGAGACATTCAAGGATGTTGTAAAACAAATTTAGGTAGCTGACTTCATAGGTGATCCTTTCTTATGTTTAAGTAGAAGTTGAAGAGAGTGAAGACTGCCCTATCTCAATGGAGTATGGTGACATATAAATATATATTCAACCAACTATCTATAAGGGAGGATATTGTCAAAATCAAGAAAATACTATTTGAAGACGAGCCAACAATTGACAACAGAATTGTTCTTCAAAGGCTCAAGTTGAATTGAAGAAGTATCTGAGCATTAAAGAACAATATTTGAAGGAAAAAGCAGGCATGGCTTGGTTCTCTGAAGGGGATAAAAATACAAGGTTCTTTCACAACTATGTTAATGGTAAGAGGCAGAAGTTACAACTCAAAATAATACAAAATGGAGATGGAGATTGGATTGAAACACAAGATCTCATGGCCACTGCTACTGTAGACTTTTTCCAGAAATAATTTTCACAAGATGTTGATCCTACTGATTTTGAGCTACTGAATAATGTTCCTACTATGGTGAGTGTAGATAAAAACTTGGAGCTACGCAGGATTCCAACTATAGAAGAGGTTAAGGATGCAGTATTTGCTTTGAGTGGTGACAGTGCTAGTGGACCTGATGGTTTCACTGGCATGTTCTTTCAGGAATGTTGGGATATTATAAGTGAGTATATTTTCAACATGACGCAGTTTTTTTATAGTGGTGCTTCATTGCCAAAATCCATACCTCACCTCAACCTAGTACTACTGCCTAAGAAGACATTGATGCAAATATTTTCAGATTTAAGGCCAATAAGCCTTAGTAATTTCATAAACAAGGTGATTTCTAGGGTGGTGCATGATAGATTGAAAAGGATATTACCTTCATTGATATCCTCCAATCAGTTAGGTTTTGTTAAAGGGAGAAGTATATTTGAGAACATAATACTCACAAAGGAGATAGTCACTGACATAAGGCTTAGGGGAAAACCTACAAATATAGTGATCAAATGTGACATGGCAAAGGCTTATGATAGGGGTATCTTGGAAGTATTTAATTCATGTTTTGAGGAGAATGTGGTTTGCTGACCAATTTATCAACATGGTATGAAATTTTCTCTCCAATAATTGGTATTCAATATTTGTTAATGGCCAAGCTTTAGGATTCTTTCACTCTACAAGCGGGGTTAAGCAAGGTGATCTTTTATCTCGATCTTTGTTTATTTTGTCATCTAAGGTACTCTCTAGATCATTGAACGAGTTGTTTGAAGATGGAAGATTTAGGGGGTATGGTACGCCAAAGTGGATTGATCTTTTGAACCATCTAGCATATACTGATGATACCATCATATTTGCTTTTGCTGATCCTTATTCATTGGAGAAGATAGTTGAAGTTTTGAGAAAATATGAGTGCACATCTTGACAATTAATTAATAAGGCTTATAGCTCCTTTTATATGCATTCAAATGTTGCTGGAGCATTGTTCAATTCAGTTGGAACAATCACTGGATTTTGCAAGAGGTGAGCTTCCATTTACTTACCTTGGATGTCCAATTTTTTACAAAAGGAGGAGAAAAGATTATTGCAATGATCTGTCAACAAGGTCAAAGCAAAGTTGCACTCATGGAAAGGGAAATTATTGTCCTTTGCTAGCAAGGCTACATTGATCTCAAGTGTGCTCCAAAGCATGCTTGCTCACATACTCTCAGTATTGGACCCTCCTGACAATGTATTGGATCACTAACATAAGACATTTGCTAGATTCTTCTGGAGTACAAACGAATAAGGAAGAAGTAGACATAGGGCGAAATGGAAAAACCTTTGTCTACCCAAGGAAGAAGGAGGATTAGGTTTTAGATGATTGTTTGATGTGTCAAAAACTTTGTTTGCCAAATTATGGTGGAAGTTTAGGACATCAAAATCATTATGGTCCAACTTCATGTGGAATAAGTATTGCAAAAAAGATATACCTACAATGGTGCAATTTAGAAATGGCTCTCATGTATGGAGAAAGATGTTGGAGACAAGGGAGGAAGTGGAGCATGAAATCTTATGGGAGATGAATAGAGGATCTACAAATGTATGGCATGAAAACTAGACTGTATTTGGGGCTTTGTATCATGTACTGCCTCAGAATTTCATATTAATGAAGAGCTACAAGAAGTGGCAGAATTGAGGGATGAAGAATGATGGAATGATCAGCTTCTGGATCAAACTTTCCCAGAGCATATTGCCGAGCATATAAGGAAGGAAGTGTACTTTGATCATACTGATGACTACTGGGATACACCTAGGTAGATGCCAACCCCTTCAGGTAAATTCTCTGTGAGCAGTGCATGGAATATATTGAGGCATACAGATACTATAAAGCCAAATTCTAAACTAATGTTGACTAAAGGACTACCTTTAAAGATTAGTTTTTTCATATGTAGATTATGCCAACGGAAACTGTCTACTGATGATTTATGGAGGAGAAATGGTTACATAATAGTGTGTATATATTGGTGCTGCCAGAATCCAGTAGAAGAGATATTTTAGCACATTTTCCTAACAAGTAGTACAATAAGTAGTACAACTAATAGGGTTTGGAAGATTTTCCTTCAAGCTGCAAGTTTAACTATCAACCTGGTACAGGTGCATCAAATGATCAACGCATAGTGGAGTGCTAGATGTTGTGCAAAGTATAGGCCATTATTTTAGGCAGTTCCAGCAATTATTACATGGGAGCTTTGGAAGATGAGAAATACTATGAAGAATGGAGGTATAGATTCATATCATAGGGCGGTGCATGAAGTTAACAAAACACTATACTTTTTAGAAAAAGTGAGGTATCATTGGCTTTCAAACATTCCATTCCTTTGTCCGGATATGATCACATACTTTGAAAAATATAAGCCTGTGGTGGGGACAAGAAGAGTAACTTGGCAGTACCCTTATGAAGGGTGGTATAAATGCAACACTGATGGAGCTTCATAGGGTAATCCTGGTCCTAGTTCATTTGGTTTTTGTGTGAGGAATTGTTCTGGAGATCTAGTATATGCCAAGGCAGTGAAGATGGGAGATACTACCAATACTGTGGCTGAGGCTAAGGCTATTGTGGAAGGATTATCTTACCGTGTAGAAAAGCAGCTCAATCCTTATATCCCGAGACTGATTCTTTGGTGATGAAGAAGATAATTGAAGGTAAATGAGAGTCTCCTTGGTGTATAAGGGCTGAAATGAAGAAAATCAAGGAGATGAAGAGCACATTTAATGTGCTCTTTCAGCATCTGCTAAGGGAGGGCAATGTTCTGGCAGATGTTCTAGCTAACATTGTTTTCTCTTTTGCAGGTACACTCATTTTCAGCTCATTCCATGAATTACCTAGTGAAGGAAAAACTTTGATCAACATGTACAAAGCTCAGATTCTTGGCCTTAGGGTTAGGATTGCTAAGAAAAGAGCTCCCGATTTATGAGAGAGCTTTTGAAGTCACAACCTGCTGCTGCTTTTGCATATGCTTCCTCTCATATTTGTACAGTGTGTAACTAATGCCCAGTGGTATTAGCATGGCAGCATCTCATTCTGGAGGTAGTGACACACTGTATGGAACCTTTATGGCAAACAAGTTGTTCTCAACTACAGGATTATAATGTGTTATGCTGATAACTAATAGGGTTTGGTACATCTTTCGTTTCTTTCCTAGCATACTAAATAGTACTGCTGCATTAGATGAAGTTCAAGAGCAACTGTTGTTCAATCTTAGCTGATGTATTGTGTTTAAACATCTTCCAGTGGTATTAGTGTGGTTACATGCTCATTCTGGAGATGAGAAGACATTACATGGCTTACATTTACTATGCATGCAATAGTTGATCTATGGACTAGCAGGAACTTGTCTTAGGTAATGTTATATTGGCTACATATCTGGCTATAGAGTGGGATGTCGTGCACACAGATAGAAATCAAGTTTGCAGATTACAAGTTATATTAACATTTGTTTCTGGCAGCTCTGGATGGCTACTATGCAGTAGTGTTATTATTTGGAGTCCTCATTTGCCTTGTTCATGGGAGTTTTGTCCTGTGTAATGCATAACCTGGCACCTAGTGAGAGCTTTGAAGTGCTACTATTTGGTTATTGCCCTTGGCCTTTGGATACACTTGCCCTACTGGCCTAAAGAAACTTACATCCTACCATTATGTAATAACTAGCTTGTTACTTTTGATTTTAGTTTCTTCTATTCTAGGTAGTGATAGTTTCCATTTTATAGAGTTACTTGAACACCTCGTAAGACTTGGACCCAATTTGGGATTTTATATAAATATGTTAGCTACTAGGCAATCAGCGTAGTAGTATATTTGCTATAAAAAAAAAAGTAATAACCTAACCTAAGCATGGATATCATAATTAACAATGCAATAAAGCACAAGGAAACAAGACCCGCATGCTTTAGCCCAACTACAATGCATAAGTACTTGTAACCTCACATATACGTTGTTCCCACATATTAAACACGTAGCAAAAAGACTAATAAGTTCTAATCCCTCAAGTCAAGTCTAACCACGACACTTACTTCGCTCCGCAATCAAATCAAAGCTCAACCAGGGCCTTTCCTCTAAAATTTGCTTCTAAACCAATCAAATCTAACCAAATATAGTTCAAAAAATTCAAATAAGCTTTAGAAACTACCCCTGGCCTTTTTGTTCACAACCCGTTGATCGCGTTCGCGTAGAGCACTAAGTTGATCCCCTCCAAACCAAACATGCTCAAAAGTGTAGTAATATCATACGAACTTGCTCGCGCGACCAAATCAAAATAACACCTAGAACTACTAATCGGACATCAAAATGAATGAAATTTTTAAAGAAACTTAAGAACTTTCAAATTTACAATCGGGCGTCCGAATCACCTCAAATAAACTTCGTTTTGTACCAAAATTTGTAGGCAAGTCATAAATAGTGAGATGAACCTATACCAAGTTTCTGAATTCGGTAGCAACAAAGTCAGCCTGTGGTCAAACTTAGAAATTCTTTAAACCTTCAAATTACTAGTTTTTAACAAATCACGTTAAATCAAGTTAGGGACTTCCAAATTCAATTCTAGGCATACGCACAAGTCTCAGATAACGATAAGGGCCCTCTGGGATCATCAAAACACTAATCCGGGTCCGTTTACACGAAATGTTGACCGTACTCAACTCAACTCATTTTTAAAGCTAAAATTCACATTGTCTTCAATTTTTAACATAATATTTTCTGGGAAAAGACACGCATTGCGCATAAAATCGAGGAAGGAAAAACAGAGGTATTCGAGGTCTCTAAATACAAAAATGAAGGTTAACCTCAAAGCATGATAAGAGGGAGACTCCAGGTTCATATCGAAGCATGGAAGGAAACTCACCACTAGGTCTCCGTGAAATGCATCTACGGACCCGTATGACGACCTGCACAAATAGTGCAAAAGTGTAGTATGGATACGTAAATCAACACGTACCAAGTAAGTATCTAGTCTAACCTCGAAGAAGTAGTGACGAGAGGTCGACTTAACACTTACTAGTGGTCAAAATAATAAAACACATAAAGTAGACAGGTATGAAACATAACAAGTAACAACGAGACATATAAGATATAATAATAATTTCCAAAGATGAATTCCTACGAAATCACTAAAAATGCCATAACTGACCTTGAAGGAACAAAATCAACTGATACCATTGTCAAATCAATTCTCAAGTGTTACGCACGAGTCTGTGGAGGCTAATGGCCCGATCCCAAAGGAATAGTGTTACACAATATCGCCGAAGCGAACGGTCCGATCCCATAAGAATAACTCACAATACTACCGCTGCGAACGACCCGATCCCATGAGAGTAATTTATAAGACTATCGATACGAATGACCTAATCGCGTAAGAATAGTTTGTAATCTTGCCGAGGCAAACGACCCGATCCCAAAAGAATAGAGAAACTCTCTTACTCACGAAAGTACATGAGAGTCGAGAAGACACAGAACTATTGTTCATTAATATTTCATAATTTCGAAAGTAAGAGATTCGATAAATATTTTTATTCTTATCATGATCCAAAACTCACTATAGGTCGTGATGGTGCCCCACATCCCCGTTAGGCAAGCCAACGGTGAACTACTAACTTAATTATTCATTTTATTAATTTTGAAATCATGAATCTTATTAGATAAAGATATTAATGCATTAAAAATCATAAATACATACAATTTTAATAAAATGTTAAGTAAAAGTGTGTCAATGTTAAGCAAAACCATAAACAAATTCTAGAAACATCCCCAAAATCCAGTGTCACAAGTGCATGAGCATTTACTAAGGAGTACAATAATAATACAATATACGTCTGGAATATAAAATAGACAGGATAAATAAATAAATAAGATGAAGACTCTAAGGGCTGTGGTGCGTAGCATAGAATACATCTCACCATAAAGTCCCCTCAGCAGATGCGCCTATGCGCCAAGATGACCATCAAAGGAACCTATCAGATCCTGCACATTTAGTGCAGAAGTGTAGCATGAGTAAGTAAATCAACGCATACCCAGTAAGTATCTAGCCTAACCCTGGAGAAGTAGTGACGAGGGGTCTACATTGACACTTACTAGTGGTCAAATAAATAAAATGCAGGAATCATAAGTAGGCATGAAATACAATAGGATCAATAGAATAAAGAACAATATATAACGACATATGTTAAAAATTATTATCAGTTTAAATGTCCCCAAGTGCCACGTGCTATCTCAACAAATAAGAACCATCAATTAGATATCCGATCTCATGTCATAAAGAGGATATTACATAATTCCCAATTTTAATTAAGATGGTAATCTCGTGGATATTTAGACTCCTAGCAATTTTTATGCACGAATTATGCCGAGGTCGTTCGGTCCAACCCATATAGTCGTGTACATACACTATCGAGGTCATACGGACCGATCCATGGATGCATCTCACATATACATATACTGCCGAGGCTTTCGGCCTGATCCCCAGGAAGTGAAGAAACTTATCGACTTACGAATGGCGTATTAACTATACAAGCTGAGAGACATAACGTAAACATGATATTTACCATCAATAGATTATCCTGCCAAATAGCTCACAGAATTGAGATTCGATCTAACATGATCTTTATCAGCTTTTACCTAGAGTATTCAAATAATTAAGCTAACAATTTAATTCAAATAATACAATTTATTGCATGGTAAAGTGCTAGGTCTACCCGGACACAAACATGAATCTAGCTACGTACAGACTGTCGTCACCTCGTGCATACGTAGCCTCCACAACAAGTAGCACAACTTAAATACATCACCTTGGGGTAGTTTCCCCCTCACAAGGTTAGACAGGAGACTTACCTCGAAACCAATGCTCATCAATCCGAAACTAGTCAAACAACATGCAAATCAATCAAAATTTACTCTAATGATTATAATTTAACATTTTATAACAATTCCCAACTACGCTCGAAACATCAACAAAGTCAACCCTCAGGCCCACGTGCCTGAATTTCGAAATTTTTTGAAGATAAATATTACCCATAACACCACAAACTCAAATGTATAAATCCAATTCCATGTCCAATTTTGTGGTCAAAATCCAAAAATATCAAATTCTAGGTTCTCTTCCAAAATCCCTTAATTTCTACAAATTTCCATGTTCAAATCCTTATATAACTAATGTATTTAACTTACAACAAGTGGGAATTACTTACCTTGTATTGCATGATGAAAATCTTCTCAAAATAGCTCCCCAAATTCGTCCATCCAAGTGCAAAATGAGAGAAATGAGAGCTAAGTCCCGATTTAAAAACATGTCTGCCCCGGCCCTTCTTCTTCGTGGTCGCAGAAATACCCTCGCGATCGCGAAGGCCAAAAATCATCTGCCCAAAAATTGTCCTTCGCATTCGCTACTAATGCATCACATTTGCGATGCCTCCATGTCCTGACTCTTCGCGTTCGCGGTCAGTGATCCCCGTTCGCGAAGGCTTAACACCTCCATTCCCCCAGCTTACCATCCTTCTACGCGTTCGCGACTCCCTATCGCATTCGCGAAGGGAACCTCATCATCTTCTTCGCGTTCACAACACCTGTGTCGTATTCACGATGAACAAATGAACAAATTCCTAGCAGTAAAAAGTCCCTCTTCGTGAATGCATGAAACACTTCACGTTTGCGAAGAACAAACCAGGCACTAGCAAAACATGGGGAAATGACCCCAAAACCACTCCGACATACACCCGAGACCCCTAGGACCCCGTCCAATCATACCAACAAGTCCCTATACCTTATCCGAACTTATCCAAAGGCTCGAAACACCATGAAT
The DNA here is from genome assembly GCF_000390325.3 of Nicotiana tomentosiformis. NCBI lineage: Eukaryota > Viridiplantae > Streptophyta > Magnoliopsida > Solanales > Solanaceae > Nicotiana > Nicotiana tomentosiformis. Next base: position 11,041,615 of record NC_090814.1, read on the forward strand.
AACATCAAAATCACGAATCGACGATCAAAATCCTTCTTTCAACTTTCAAACTTTCAAACTTCACCGAACGCGTCCGAATCATATCTAAACATTCCGGAATGACGCCAAAATTTATGTACAAGACATGAATCACGATACAAACCTATTCCCAGGCTCGAAATTCTAAGGGGACATCGATAACGCCAAAGTCCACTTTATTTCGAACTTAAGAATTTCTAAAACTTTCAGAATACCAACTTCCACAATAAGCGCCGAAATGCTCCTGGACCACTCCTAAGTCCGAAATTATCATACAAGCTTATTGAAACCTTTAAATCCAAATTCCGAGGTCGTTTGATCAAAAGTCAAACCTTGGTCAACTCTTCCAACTTAAAGCTTCTGAATTGAGAATTTTTCTTCTGAATCCACTTCAAACTTTGCGAAATTCAATTCTAACCAGACGTACAAGTCATAAAACAAGAAGTGAAGCTACTCAAGGCCTCAAATCACCAAATTATGCACTAGAGCTCAAAACGACCAGTCAAGTTGTTCTCCCCCACTTAAACATACTTTTGTCCTCGAATATGCCAAGAACCGTTCCAGAATTGCCCACAATCACTGATTAACACATCGTGCACCTCCCCATGCCACCACAACTCACGTGAGCATGTTAGCTTGAGCCAGACTAAAGATTCTTCCTGCTACTTTAGCCCACAAGCCATAGAACCAAATTTCAACATCCCGAACTCTCTACGAGACCTGATTCTGACATACAAAAATCGTATCAATCTCAACCCGCTATACCAAATATGATCATGCACCTAGGCTGAAACCCCTCAATGCACCGCATAATTTGTATGCTCATAGTATCATCCTCCAACCATAGAAGTTGTAAATTCACTTACCTAATTTTTATGACGTGCATAAGCCCTAATCAAACACTGGCAATACTGCAACTTTGAAAGCGACCCACAGAAGCTCATAACCGCCTGCCATATCGATAAATTAGAGAGTCTCTCCGCTTGAAAATAACTATTACCTCATGGCCTACGCGTTCGCGCAGGCAGGTCGCGTTCGCGATGCTCAGGCCTGGTAAGGCATTGCATTCGTGGGCCTACTCTCGCGTTCGCAAAGAAGGGTTTTAGACTGGACTAGACTTTGTCCTTCGCAAATGCAGGGGATATGACGTGTTCTTGAAGAAGGTCGTCTGGGTTGTGTAAAAATTGCAAAAACTAGTTCTGGCTCATTTTATCTCAATTCTTCTGTTGGAACCGATCTTGGGGCTATTTTGAAGGAGCTTCTTTGTCATCCATAATTAGGTAAGTGATTTCTAGACATTGTGAGTTAAATACATGAACTATACATGGATTTGAACGTGGAAATATGTGGAAATTATGGTTGAAGAAAACCTAGAAATTGTATTTTTGGATTTTGACCAAAAAGTTGGACATGGAATTAAGAATAAATGATATATTTGAGTTCATGGTATTATGTGTATGTTTATTTTGGATAATATTTGGAATCTGGGCACGTGGCTCCGAGGGTTGACTTTGTTGATTTTTAGAGCGGAATTAGGAATCGTTATAAATTTTTGAATTATAAGCATTGGAGTATATTTTTATCTATTTGCATGGTGTTTGACTAGTTTCGGATCGACGGACATTAGTTGAGGGGTTAGAGGGGTGTTGGAGCCAGTTATGGAACTTCTGAGCGAGGTAAATCTCCTGTCTAATCTTGTGATGGGGAAACTACGCCCTAAGTTGTATATTTGATAAGTTCTACTTGTTGCGGGGGCTACGTACATGCAAGGTGACGAAAGTCCGTACGTAGCTAAATTCATGTTTATATCCAAGTAGACCTAGGACTTTACCATGCAATAAATTATATTACTTGAATTTAATTGTTAGTTTAATTACTTGAGGACTATCAGTGAAAGGTGATAGAGATCATGCTAGATCGAATCTAAATTCCGTTAGTTATTTGGCAGGATAATCGATTGATGGTAAATATCATGTTTACGTTACGTCTATGACCCTGTATAGTAAATACACTAGTCGTAAGTCGATAAGTTTCTTCTCTTCCTGGGGATCAGGCCGAATGCCTTGATAGTATATGTATATATTAGATGCATCCATGGATCAGGTCATACGACCTCGGCAATGTATGTACACGACTATGGATCGAGCCGAACGACCTCGGCATAATGCGTGCGTAAAATTGCTAGGAGTCCGAATACCCACGAGATTACCCTCTTGATTAAACTTGGAAATTTTATGATATTCTTTTATGACCAGAGATCGGATATTCAATTGATGGTTCTTATTTGTTGAGATAGCATGTGGGACCTGGGGATTTTTAAACTAATGATATTTTGTTAACGGATTTTGTTGCCTACTATTCCTTATTCTATTGATCCTTTTGTATTTCATGCCTGCATATGATCCCTGCATATTATTTATTGGACCACTAGTAAATGTCGATATCGACCTCTCGTCACTACATCTCTGACGTTAGGCTAGATACTTACACGATGTTGAGCGCTTGTTATCAATTAGGCATCAAGGAGTTGTAGTGGTACTGCAAATGTGATGCAGGATGTTTCTCCTTGCATATTCGAGTGAGCTATTATCATCGCCTTGTGGAAGGGTGCTCTGTCGTCTCTGCCCAATGCAAGTTTTGCCTAAGGTTTCGAGGCTATGCACAGTGTATTGTGAAGTTCATGCATTGTTATCGTTCAGTGTTGGTGTGAATGGTAGGATGCTTATATATGTGTCGCGATAGTGAATGACTCAAAAGGATCATTACTCGGTTCATGGTTTAGAGGTTCGGTATTTAATTCCGGCGGAGGAAAGGCAATTAGACTATAGATGTTCAGGCCTTGCTTAATAGAGTAGCGAGACTTGATATTTTTGAACTTGGTGGAATTCTCATTGCGGTATGGTGTCGTCATTATTTTTGGAATGCATTAAGGCTCATCGGTGTTATGGTCTCTTTAGAATTGCCTTTTGGGAAGGGTGTTGTGGAATGGATCCTAAGCAATGGTTATTAGAGATGGCGATGTATGGAGACTTCAGATTCAAAACGGTATTTCTAGTGTTGATAGCACGAGAGAGATGATATTTACGGAGGCTCAAAGTCGGTGGAAATTTATCCGTTCGGGTTCTACAAAGATGGATTATGAATTGAGACAGTATTTTGGTACCGATGAAGGAGGAAAGACATAGTGGTAGGTGTCTCGCAGTGGTTGAATTGCTAGCAGGTCAAGTATGAAGAGTCGAGGCCGAGAAGTTGCTTAAGGAGATGGTGTAACCGAAGTAGGAGTGGTAGAGTAGCGTATGGTTTCTGTGGTAGGATAGCCACATGCTTTGAGAAAGTTTAGAGTGATTTGGGAATCATGGTGGACAATTACTAAGTCTATAAATCTCATTTGGGTTGGTGGATATTGTACTTAGGGAGATTGAATATGACGGAAAAGAGTTTGCTTGTAAAGAAGATGGGTGAAGCTTGATTATCATTTTGGAATGCAACATAACTTTGAGTTTTGGAACGTATTATGGACCTACAGTTGATGCTAACAGGGAATGAATAGACTCTTACAGCTGGTGGATGAGCATGAACTCAAGAGGGTTTACTGATTTCGTGGTAGTTGTAACCAGAGCAATGTTGTTGGAAGATATCGATTTGGAATTACACAAGTAGACTATCTCCTGTGATCAGGTTAGCGGTTGCATGATTTTGATAAAGTTCCAACGAAGAGTTCTACTTTCTACCCAGCGAGAGGTACGTACTGCGATGCGAGCTTGGATCTCTTGAAGAAGATGGTACGACTGTCACGAGGTCGGATGTGCGATGGTGGTTAATAATTCTAAATGTTTTATGAAAAGTTTAACAAGAGATTGCGAGAAATTTGGTGGGTTAGCGGTGCAAGATCATGGTAATTGACAATGAGGAGTTATTGTGGGTTCTGGATTTATGTGGTTGTAGCTTAAAGCTAAGTGAGGGAGCCTACCACCTACAATTGGGTCACGTGGTTGTGTGTCTTGGCAGTATCGGGTTATCGGTACATTTGTAGATTAGTTATGACCAAGGGGAGGAAATATCGAGGGTATTTCGGGCATGGAATTTGATGTATGTTTTTACATTTTACCTTATCGATTCATGTGTAGATGTTGGAATGACTTAGAAGAGTTTATGCTTCATGTGAATGTGATGTACAAGGAAAAGAATTCATCTGATTATTTCTTTGGCAGTGTTCATGGGCTAGCAGAGCACTAGGGTTTGGTTACATAATCGGGACCAGGTCAGAGTGATGACTCTCAATAATGGTTCTAGTGAGTTCAGCCTCATAACAATATCAAAACGATCGCCTCAAATCAAACTTAATGAACTTTCAACTTCCAAAAGTCGCGCCGAAACATATCAAATCAACCCGGAATGAACTCAAATTTTGCACACAAGTCTCAAATAACATAACGAAGATATTGCAATTCCCGAAACTACAATCCGAATCTGATATCCTCAAAGTCAACTCTTGGACAAACTTATGAACTTTTCAAACATTCAAATTTCCAACTTTTGATAATTAGCGTCGAAACCTTCTAGAAATATCCAAATGCAAATCTGGGCATACGTTCAAGTCCAAAATCACCATCCGGACCTAACAGAACCATCAAAACTATAATCCGAGGTCAAATACTAAAAAGTCAATCTTGGTCAATTCTTCCAACTTAAAGCTTCAATCATGGAATCCATTCTTCCAAATCGATTCCGAATAACCTGAAAACCAAAAATGGCGATTCACACAGGTCATAATGCATCATACAGAGCTACTCATGCCCTTAAATTAATGAGCAAAGTGCAAATGCTCAAAACGACTGGTCGGATCGTTACATTCTCCCTTACTTAAACATACGTCCGTCCGCGAACGTACCAAGAGTTGTTCTAGAGCCATGCATATACTCGGGGGTGATCCCACGTCACCCTAATCCATATAAGCCTGAAAACATAACATAACTGAATATCATTACTCCAACCTTAGACCGTAAACCTTAGGGTCCAATTTCCACTTCCAGAATTCCTTACAATATCTGAATCTCACACCTACACACTGTATAAGTCTGAACAAGTTGTATCAAGCCATAACCATAACCCAAGATGTAATCACATGATGTACCTCATAACTCAGATGCTCACAACAATAACTTTTGACCACAGTAGTGATCTCGTCCAATTTCACACCTCAATTCAAGGTTATGAAACAGTCGATTGCAATAGTAGTACCCAACAAGAGTCGGGGTCAATTTCCATAGGGAGTTATGAATGGGAGTTAGGCATATATATTATAGTACGTGAGTTTGAACTATCTCAATTTACACTTCCACAAATTGGGGTTGATTCTATGTCTAATTTAAACTAAGATTGCAAAGTTAAGAAGTAAAACTAAGAATTTGTTTTTGTTGTTTTGCAAGTTTTGTAAAAATGCCTAGGGCTATGACCATCACCTAGGTGTTTGCCTAATGGGATATAAACCTTAATACTTATTTTATTGATTGGGGTATATTATAGCTATCAACTCTCAATTACCCACTCAATACCTCTCGGTCAAAGAGTAATTTTGCCCAATTTGGCTTTCTCAAGTCCAAATCGGTATTGCACAAAATGGTTGATAAAATCTCAAGTCGAGTTATTACTATCTCTAGATTGAACCCTTTAATTGGGATTATCAATCTCTCAATTGACTCTATTTCTTATTAGCCGAGTTGTCCAAGACGAAGTCTCTCTTTCTCAAGTAGAGACTAAGTCAAATAGGAATGAACTAATATTTGCAACCATTAATTCCACAAATTAAAGCATGAATAAGGCTAAATAATAAACACCCAACCATAAACAAGCATTAAGTTAAACACCCATAAGGTTTAACACTAGGCTTGGGTAAAAACCCTAGTAAATATCTAGCTACTCATGCTTCAAATTGAAGAAATAGAAGAAGAAATGTTATTAAACTCATATTGTAAAATTAAAATGATACAATCTATGTTAAATTATACCAAAATATGAAAAACTACTAAAAGAAGCAAAAAGAAATGGCTATTGTAGCTGCTGATGTCCAAAATTTACCTAATTTTGTGGACCTCTTCTATTTATACAAAGCTGACAATTTCGGACAAAAATATTCCTCGAGAGGTTCTACGGCTGCACAATTCCATGTGTGGTCCGCAAATTTCTTCAACTTGTTAGAAACTGGAGGTATGCGGCCGCATAATTCTGATTTACGGCCGCGAGGCATTCTTTCTATGGTCAGTAGATTTGTAACTGCGGTCGCAACTTGGTTTTGTGGTTTGCACTTTTACTTCTGCGGCTGCAAGTCACTTCTTCTGTTGTTGCACAATTCTTGTGCGGTTCGCACTTCTGAGGGACTTGGAACTTGGGAATTTGCACATTCTCTGAACTTTGTTTCTAGCCTAGCTTTTGCGGCCGCACAATTCATTTTCGGTCCGCAATTTGCACCAAAGTCTGCTGGGCTTTCCTTCATCATCTGCGGCCGCAGATGAAATTCTGTTGTCCGCACTTTGTAAGCTTATGTGCCTTTTATTGCCTTGAGTTTAGATTACTCCTTTTTGAGTCGGATTTCATCTCGAGAGTCCAGCTTCGAACATTCCTGCAATTTTGCACATTTCATCAGTTTTGGGAACACAATTCAACACTTTTAGACTAAAACAAAAGCTAAAAGACGCTAATAAGTAGTCAAAATCCCCACTTATCAACTCCCCAAACTTAAGTTTTTACTTGTCCTCAACCAAATAAATTAGTTCCCACCTCGACAAGTTAAGGGCTATTCCAGTTAATCAAAGGTGAGTCATTCACATGTCAGTTGGGACCAACAATCACCCACACCACTTATGAATTATCAACAAAGCAACAAGTTAAACTTTTATGCACATATAGTTCTAATTTGACACTTGAGCATCAAGAGTTGACTTTATTCATAAAGGAAGCTCGTTCTTTCATGTAGGTCATTGTGGATCCCAAACTCCTCCTCCTCTACTTTCCGTTTGACTATCTCGCTTACAAATTTTAGCACCCAATCTAAAGATTTGCGAAAGGTTCAC